>NC_081196.1:715000-986390 GCF_902713425.1 Acipenser ruthenus
CGTTTGGGTATGTTTAGCATATCTTTGTCAAGGGAAAGTGTGTTTGAAAACAAACAGTGGAGCTACTTGCAGGCTTTTAATGCCACAGTACCTACAATCACTTATTTCTATTCAAACCTTTTAATGTGTTTGTGATGTCATCTACTATTCATTTCTATTGAACCTTCAGGCATCATGGTATTGAGTCTATCTATCTATCTATCTATCTATCTATCTATCTATCTATCTAGTTATTATAGATGTGTCTTCTATTACAGGATGCTTTATGCAACTCTGGCAGTGACGGCGTGGGGCAGATATCTCTGGAGTTCTACCAGAAGAAGAAGTCCCGCTGGCCCTTCTCGGACGAGTGCATTCCCTGGGAGGTGTGGAGCATCAAGGTGAACGTTGTCAGCCTGGCCAACGAGCAGGAGCGGCAGATCTGCCGGGAGAAGGTGGGCGAGAAGCTGGGGGAGAAGGTCATCAACATTGTGGAGGTGATCAACAGGCACGAGTACCTGCCCAAGATGCCCACGCAGTCAGAGGTGGACAACGTGTTTGACACCAGCCTGAAGGACGTGCAGCCCTACCTGTACAAGATCACTTACCAGATCACAGACTCGCTGGGGACCTCCGTGAGCACCACCATGAGAAGGCTTATTAAAGACACACTGGCTTTGTGAGGAGCAGTGAGCCATGAGCAACCAGGCAGCTGCTGCTGAGTTTAAACACAGACTGCCTGTGTGCTTTCTAACTGCTTTTCAGAACATGCTTTATTATTATAAAAATGAAAAAAACTATTCAGCAAAATAATACAGTGTACAGGAGCTGGGATTTCAATGGCCTTCTTAATTTGTTGCGGTGAATTGGATTGGGTTTAGTTTTGTAATGTCTCCATTTACTTTCAGGACAGGCTGACGCAAGCTTCAGAATCTCTTAGTACCTTTCCTTATTGACCTTCATAACTAATGGAAATGTTTCTAGGTTTCCAGATTCCCCCGAGTCAAATTAGCATCCACAAAACACCAGAATTAGGTTCTTGTCGCTTTGCCAAGGCCTGAGTCATTTCATCACATGAAGCTAAAACAGCTATAAAAATATCACTGTGGTCCATAGCAACCAGTTATTTTGCAATGTGTTTGCTGTGGCTTTCTCGTGATCCTCAGTTTATGGTAGCTGTCCCCAGGTGGCAGTATTTATCAGTTCCTAGTTCTCCTGTTCTATGTGGAAGTGTGGTCCACCTCTAAGCTTAGCCAGGGTTCCTAGTAGTTGTGCACTGAGATGGTATTCAGTATCTTGAGAGACAACAGCACATCTGTGAGACTTGTGACTCAAGCAACACACAAGCTTATTTTAAGGACTGAAAAGTGTGCTTGCGTTGTTAATATCCCTGCGTAGATCCTTTCTGATCCTGTGTTCTGCAGTGACCAGGATGACTTGACAGAGTAGCTTACAGAAGCACCACATTGCATGAGAGGGTTAGGAGAGCCAGAACCTAAAATTAGAAAATAACATTGTTATCTTCTAGGATTTATGAATATTAATGATTATGATTGAATGGAGATGTAACACTGCAATGCTGTTTAAGATGTGTATCAGACAATATTTATAAAGTTACTAAATAAATTTAGTAGGACCCATTGTTTGCTGTCTGGTTTTTGACCTAGGAACAGATGAGTTATCAAGCCTCCACATACTAGGAAACGGGATGAGTAATGAAGCTGGCAGCCACACACTCATTCTCAGAACGTTATTCCCTCGGCCCTTTATTAGTATCAGCTTTAGGAGGGGAATTAGCAGTGCCTCCTTTTCAAAGAGAGATCTGTATCCGCTTCATGCTTTAACTATCTGATTTGAAATGAAAGCTGCTACATTAAAAACCCCTAGAAATGGATCATCCAAAACACTCAATGGTAGAACATGCAGTAAAACTGAAAGAAACTTTGACCAATGTTTCGAAGAGCTTTACTAAGTTTTTTTTAGTTTTACTGTCCACAAAAATAAATAAATAAATAAATAAATGTGCAAACAGTAGGAGTCAATACAATGCAGTACAATACAGCTTGCTTTATATAGCACTCTGCATGCAGGATAAAAACTCAAAAAAGCCACTGACCAATCAGTCCAGCTCTAGAATAAACCGATTCAAACAGACATGCTTTTACATGTGATTTAAGAGACTGGACTGTGCCAGCGTTCCTGATCTGACTTGGAACGGAGTTAGCAGAGCAACCAAAGACCATCGCTCCTCCTGATTGTAGATGACTTCTAGGAACTGCCAACAGTGCAGCCTTCGCTGATCTACAGGTGCGACTCGGAGCCCAAGGGACCAACTGCTCTCTAAATAATAACGGCCCCAAACCATGAAGGGCCTTATAAGCAGTAAGTCTATGATCCACTCTCAGTAGAAATAAAAACAATGATATGACACATTCCCAAGTAGACTGAGATCGAAGAGAATAAATGCACTGAAACACGAACAGGTGACTTGTTGGCTTTTATTTCAGCAGCTAAGAAACCAATGACATGTACAGTAGAAAAAGCACTAACACAAAACACTGCAATTTATACCTTAAAAAAAACAGGACCGCTACTGCAATCCGAGTCATTACAAATACGAGCAAGGTCATTGCAGCGCTGTTAATGTAGAATAGTCTAAGGGGCTAAAGTATAGAGTACAGAACGCTAGCACACATGGCATTAAACTCCTCCGCAGAACACATTCAGTGTCTAATAATTGTTCAAAGCATGTACTTGTATAAGTGAACAAGAACTAACCTGAAACAAGCTTTTTATAAAAAGTATTCATGAAATCAACAAGTGCTTAGTATCTCTAACGGGTAGCCTCTTAATAAAAGTTTGCTTGTTTAAAGTCAGTGATGTTTTCAGATGTGTTTGTTTTTATAAGTGCTAATGGTCCCTGCAAGATATAAAAATTGCATATTAAAAAAAAAAAAGAATCGCATTGGTGATGTAATTTTAAAAAAAAAATCAGAATTAGCAATAAATGTTAATCAACAAAGCGAGAGGTTTGATTTTAAAGCAAGCATATTTTAGTGTCCAAAAAACATAACATGTTCATACATTTCATCCATGAATGAAATGCCAGGATGAAACAGAACAGCAGGTTCATGTCATTAGAAGGACACACAGAGCACTCGCTAGCGGGGCAGTTTTGTGGGGTTGAATTAGGTGTTGTGCACACCTACGACAGACATCGCTGCTCTGCAGGCGGCTCCATCCCTCCACTATTTGGGAGCAGCCCTTGTGCAGGTGTGGAGCTGCTGTGGCTCTTCATAAGCAGCTGCAGGAAGCAGATCAATGGTTCACTTTTTAAGCAATCCTCTCCTCTAACTTGTAGTGTTTCCTATTCCTGATGTCAGTTTTCCATGGTTGTGCACTCATGCAACTGCCCGTCTTGTACGACTGAGATTTCTACCAGCGGACACGACGGCTGTCTTTGCAGACGCATCTTGAGATGCTCCCTGGGAAGTCGTTTACTTTTCTACACGTGTCTAAAAGCTCCTTGCACAAGGGATCTCACTGACTGATCTAAAGGGAGGGGGATCGAAATATCATTGTTGTTTAAATCATTACCTAGTCTGAGGCAGCTTTGCTGTATCAAACCCCAAGTCTCCCCTGGTGTGCCGTGCAGTGGCCTGAAACTTAGTCTCCTGAAACCAAGTTCCAAGCCTAAAAGTGGCTTTGAGTTCCCCAGCTTTAGATGCTTGATTTCCAGCACCTTCATACGCAACAGTGCCCTGCATTAATAATCTCAACCGTGGTGACAGTTAGACCCCCCTCACCCTAAACAGGTGTGGAAGACTGGCTGATTTCAAAGGATCACCCATAGATCAACCAATCGCAAGACTGGCTGTTTTCAAAGGATCACCCATAGATCAACCAATCGCAAGACTGGCTGTTTTCAAAGGATCACCCATAGATCAACCAATCGCAAGACTGGCTGTTTTCAAAGGATCACCCATAGATCATCCAATTGCAAGACTGGCTGTTTTCAAAGGATCACCCATAGATCATCCAATCGCAATGCTGGGTGATCAAAACAACAGCTTCTACACAATGTATTTTCAGGACAACTCAAAAATCCGCTCTGGTATTCCAGTATTCCACGGACCGACCCACTGTTCTTAAGGTACGCTTTAAGGACATTTCACACCGCAGTGAGGGTGTAACCAAGAAAGGGAAACATGCCAAACGTTTAAGCTGACACCAGTCAGCAGTGAAGCCTACAAGGTCCAGTATACATTTCACATGCTGATTAGAAAGCTCCGTGCCACAGGACTGTCCAATCCCATCAGTCTCAAAGGGCTCGGCAGGGTTAGAAGAGTACTGATACAGCACCCAGTTTACTAAGGCTGGACTTCACTGCATTTAAACCCTCACATTAATATACAATATTATTCAAGGACAAAAGGGTTTCCTCTCTGTGCAATATTAAATACAATTCTTTGGAAAAACAAAACAAAACATAGAATTAGATCTTTCTACCATACACCATAGAGACACTCCCCCCCCCCCCCCAAAAAAAAATATTTAAGAACACAGTTGCATTTTAAAATATATAAACAAAAAAGTATTTCTCAGTTTTGACGTGCTTTTCTCCACATGCTCATCTACATAGGTTTTTTTTTTTTTTTTTAAATGCTTAGCAAAAGCAAAGTTAGTACATTTTGGAGTTGCTGGCACATTTAAAAATAACATTGGCTGTAAATCAATTGAATGCCAAGCACACCACAAAGCTGTCCCAGCTAAGCAAGAATATATTAACACTGTGAGCATTTCACGGCCCCTAGTCTATTTAGCATCAGAATTAGCAATTAGCAATTAGAATGAAAAATAGGCAGAATAACACAACAATGGAAAGGAAGCATTTCCCCTGGTGCACCATTCAAACAGAAAGAAAAAAACAGACAAAGATAATAAAGGTATTACTACTGGACTGCTGGAAAAAAAGACAAACGGAAACCCGAATGCTGTCCAAATCACTTTAAAACGATTTCTAAAACCTGTCTTCAACCAAAAAAAAAACATCAGAACACAAGCTGTATTTAGGTCATTTGATGCGTTGCATTTAGACTTAACTCTTGCGGTTAACAAAATGAGAGTAAGTTATCATTACAATATAGTTAAAGAGGAAAATAAAACAGATACACTGTAGATGCCAGTTATAAATGACAAAGCAGCCTGTCCTGAAATGAGGACAATGGCACTTAATGGGTTAAGTTCTAGAACTCTGAACAAGTGAACAGAGTTGATGCATGAGAGAGTTTCATTTACAGAAACATGCATGTGTTACACTGTGCAGACTGCAGCAGTACACCATGTTATCAAGGTCATGTGTTACACTGTGCAGTCTGCAGCAGTAGAGCATGTTATCAAGGTCATGTGTTACACTGTGCAGTCTGCAGCAGTAGAGCATGTTATCAAGGTCATGTGTTACACTGTGCAGTCTGCAGCAGTACAGCATGTTATCAAGGTCATGTGTTACACTGTGCAGTCTGCAGCAGTACAGCATGTTATCAAGGTTTATTTCATGAATGCTGAGACTGTAGCGCTAAAGAGAAGCTGAGCGCACACACACAGACACACTAACATACAATGCACACGCGTGTTGTGTGACTGTGTGTTCTGCAAGAGCACTTGTGCTATTATACTGAACTTATTTGAACCTATTTTGGTAACAAAATAGAACTCTGCCCTCCATGAACCAAAACATTTCAATAGTGTGGCTTATAAAGAAGCTGTGTTTAAATGAAACAGTGGCTTTCATAAGGACTAATATCCCTGCGCCCACAGAACAATAAATAAATAGATATAATAATGAGGCGCTTAGCCTTTGTGGCTACAAGGCAACAAGTGCGAGATCCAAGGGGATTCATTAGGGGCTGATGCAAGAGTGAAATAATTCACTGGTTCCAGGGAGGAGGAGAGATCTTCAGTTTCATATTCCTTGCTTTTGCACCTTGATTTAACACTGACTATTGCAACACATTGCTGATGCTTGTTTTTAACCCTATGTCACTTGCACATATATTGTGTATGATGATGATGATGCAGACTAGAAGATACATTTCCTTGGTGACAATATTCACTAGGGCTTTTACAATAGCATCAGCAAACTGTAACCTATTGAAAAGTAATAAGCTGTACAGTATGCAAATGCATTTTAGTATTTATGTGTGCACTGCAGAGCAGAGCACAAGCTAAATCTACAGAAAATGCCAGGTGATTTAACTTTGTTAAACAGCAATCTGCCTTCCAGTGAGAATCAACTCCCAGAGCAAGCAGGATCACATTCATCCTCCCTCTCTTGTTTTAAAAGGCCAGTCCTCTTACCTGGTAGCAATCATTCAGAGTGGTTCTTATAGGTTCTTACTCAGAGCGTGTGTGTTGTGTGTACTTTTTATATCCCCTTCAGTCACTGCGTGTACAATTAGCATTTTGGCAGGGAACTTCCTGAAGTCCATAGAGTTCACACAAACTGTTTTCAAATTCCGAAAAATGGCGAAATGATCGAAAGGGTGTTTTTACCTGAGTTTAGGATCTGCTCATCGCTTCTAGTCCTATCACCTTCGCTCTCGATTTCTTAATTACATTTTTTAGGAAATCTGAAAATAGTTTTGGGGTTCAAAAAGTTGACCTGCCAAAACTTAGAAAAAAACCCCCAAAACATCTATATGTATTTGTAAAATAGATATATAGATAGGAAACTTAACATGGTTCAGTTATACACACAGTGATCGAAGAGGATTAGGATACATGTAACATAGGGCAGATCTGCCAATGTATTCCTTATATTAGTCGAGCACCAACCCCATCTAGTGCACAGCTAGTGTATTGCCAGCAATACAAAAGGAATCTTGATCCAACGTGGCTGATCACTGTATGGCAGTACGTGTAAGAAGACACGTGGCTGATGTAGCCAGTGTTCCACATGTCCGTGGCATGCAAACTGAAGCGAAGAGCAGCTGCTTGACTCTGGTGAAGCACACCAGCGCAGCAGCGGAGTGATTGCAATTCAAACCACGAAGAATGATTGCAAACATCAGAAAACCAGAAAGAGGCAGGCAACCTCAGCATGCAAACAGGAAGTTCCTATTTCAAATCCCAAATCAAATCCAACATCCCTCCCACAGAGCTGGGCATCGAATACAAAACAACAGCATTGTGGGTGACAGCTTCTCCCGCTGTGACTGCAAAGTATTGAGGGGTTTTTCTACATGTGTATACAAGGTATAAAAATGAGGTTTCAGAATGGTTCTCTTATTGCTAGAAGTGATTCAACTCTAGATAGTGACAAGGACTACTTTCCAAACACGGCTGCAATACTTGTGATATTGCTCTACTGCCATAATTACTTCTACGATGTTACTTAGCAGAATAAATTCAGATTCATTATCGGTTTTGCACGTGTCACTTTTCTTTTGTTTGAATGACCAACTGTAAACCAAACCCCAGTTATTTTAAGATCCAATATCTACTCCTGCATATTCTGAATAAAACCATTCTGCACTGCTCAGAAACAACTGAGATATTCAGAGATGTTGAGAGACGTATTATAAATCCCCAAATCCTTCAATGAGACAACGTCACACAAGGCATTATTAAGAGACATTGTTATAGACACCTCTGGGATCCCTTAACCCTTAGCATTGCGATGACTAGCTGCGCCACGTGACGCTCCACCTCATCCTAAGTGCTGTCGTAATGGGCAAGTGCAAGACTTCAGCACAGCAAGAGCAGTACTTTCATTCCTGCACCGAATCGTTCCTGGTTATACATTAGTGTGGCTCTGTTCATGGCTCCACAAACTGAAGGCTGTCTTGAAGGTCCGGTGGCAGAGTTTGCACATGAACTGTCTTTTGAAGGTAATTGCCGAAAGTGGAGGGGCGTGGTAGAAGAGAGTGTCCGACTCCTGCGGGGTGACGGATTTCTCAGCATCGCTTGGCTTCGGGGTGGAGAAAGAGGAGAAGGAGGCCCTCCTAGCTCTCTCCGCCTCGGGTTTCTTTACCCTGGAAGGGGGCGATACTGGCTGTGGGGGTGCGGGTGTAGGTGGGGGAGGTGATGGGGAGGCAGAGGAGGGGTGTGGTGGATCGGCTTCCTTTGACGACAGCTCTTCCGAGGAGGCCATGTGGGATTGGAAGTGGCTCCAGAGACGGA
Source organism: Acipenser ruthenus (assembly GCF_902713425.1). NCBI lineage: Eukaryota > Metazoa > Chordata > Actinopteri > Acipenseriformes > Acipenseridae > Acipenser > Acipenser ruthenus. Next base: position 723,161 of record NC_081196.1, read on the forward strand.
AGTTGGTTCTGAAGGCCTTGTTGCAGATGTGACACACGAAGGGCTTGATGTGACACAGCAGCTCCTGGTGACGCTCGAGCTGGTTGTGCACAGCGAAGATCTTGCCGCACTTCTCACATGTCCAGATGTTTACTTCCATGCCAGCGGCATCGTCCTTCGGTTCCACCCCAGGCTCGGAGACCTCGTCGTCCTCCACGACCTCCACAGCTTCCTCCGCTGGCTCCTCTTTGATTTTCAAATCCAACTTCCGGGAGAGGCTCAGATCCTCTGGAGCGTTCAGGGAATCGTCAGAGTCCTCAAAATGCATCTGTTCCGAAGAATCGCTGAGGACCGGGTCATCTTTGGAAACTGTCGAGGAGTCGCGTGCACCCCTCGCTTCTGCAGACTCGGGTTCCAGTCTCGCAGCTTCCTCGGGCGTTTCCCCGTTGAGATCGGCGGGACTGAGGGACAGGCGCTCTTTCGGGGTCATCGTGTTTTGATTGTGAACCTCGACCTGGTGACGCCAGATGCTGAAGGAGGACTTAAAGGTGCGCATGCATTCAAGACAGGTGAGCTTTTTGTATTCACACTGGCCCTCGTGTTCTCTCTTTAACTCTGGGGTGGTGAACCTCAGATTGCAGTACGGGCACACGGTGGCATGCCTGCAGAGTCTCTCGTGGTCTCCCTGTTCCACTGGCGAGGGCAGTTTCGCATTGCAAAGTTTGCAAGGGTACATTTCTTGTGTTTTCCCTGGACTGGGGCTGCTGGGCGGCTCCTGCTCTATGGTCAGATGATCACCACCACCACCGCCACCTTCTTCCCTTTCTTCATCGACTTCTGTTGCAGGTTTTTCCCCAGGGTGCATCTTTATGTGCTGCTTGAACTGTGAGTGGAAACGGAACACCTTTCCACAGTAGACACAGAAGTAGTTCTTAGGTTTTGGCCTCAGGCCCCTTTTGGGAAAATGCTGAGCTTGGGAGCCACCTAGTCCTTGCTTGTTCCGTCTCAACTTGGCCATCAAGGCTTTCTTTATTTCCCTTTCTCTTACGATGTCTATGAGCTTCCTCTGAAACTTTTCATCCAAGACGGAGTAAGAGCTGGAAGCAGGGGCCGGGTTCTTCACCACGCCGTGCTGAGTCTGGCAGTGTGTCCACACTTTAAAGTTTGTATGGAAACGCTTGTGGCAGATGTCGCAGGAATACGGCTTCTCGGGATTGTGATACATGTTCACGTGCCGATAGAGTCCAGTGTTGGATCTGAATATCTTCAGACAGCTCCAGCATTTAAATATCCTGCTCTGCCTCGTTTCGTTTAATTCGGGACCTCCTTCCGTATCGGAATGGCGGGGAGCTGTGGCACGTCTGGTGTGTTCCATTCCGAAATCGCCATCGTCGATAATGTACTTGGATTTCTTAGACTGGATTCTCTTGCCGTCTGGCCGGGACTTCCTTTTAAAAGAGTGCTTGGTTACATTTCTAAGGTGCTCAGTGTTCATCTGCAGGTCTCTCGTGTTTACCAGCAAACTATCCCCGACGGTCACTCTTATTATCTCAGAAGGATCCGCGAGTGGGCTGCTTGGTTCTGTTTTCACGTGGACCTCTGTTTCAGACGGCTTGCTGAAAACACCAGGTCTACGGTGTGGTGGCTGAATAACCTTTGGCTTCTCCTTGACGTGTTTGTGCTCAGCAGACTTTTCAGGCCCTGGTTGAAGCACGGTTTCTTCTGGGGCTTGCATAGATTTCAATTCGAAAGCTGGGGAATGGAAAGGAACCGGGCTATCCATAGACAATGACCTGCGCAAGAGACTCTTCACAAGTGGGCCGCTCCTGTCGATTCTCTGTCTGTCCGGTCCTGGCCTTCCTGGAGAAGCATGGGGTCCTACACTGGAATGATGCGCCAGGGTTCTGTGGTCTCTATGGCCAGTGCTGTTCGGCTGCACTCTCTCCTGCAATGTTCTCGAATCGTTAAAGGAGAAAGAAGTGGCCAACTGCGGCCTCATAGGCGACGTCTGGATGGGCTTCCCCATCTGCAAAACAGTGGCTGGGCTGGTCATTCTGACAAGACCCTCAATGACACCGGAGGGCTTCCTGACAGGTGAGACGCTCGCTGGAGTTCCATGTTCTTTGTTATTACCCGAAGAAGCACTGCTGTCTTTTGCCCAAGCTTGACCAGATTCACTTATGTTTTGACTAGTAGATGTCTTGTTGCACTTTATGGTGGAAAACTGTTTTAAATCAGACAGTGGCGTTGGGCTTGGCCGTTTCCCTTGTGCTGAACTCGGACGTGGTTTATCACTCCGACCCTGGCACACAATGACACTCTGTTTTTGCAAACCACTCTTGTCCTCCTCAGAGAAGGGTGCCTTCCTCCTGGAGCCAGCGTACAAGGCTTGTGGCTTCTTGGACAGGATGTTGGTGAGAAAGGAGATCCCAAGGCTGTATCCAAGTTCCTGGACCGCTGCTAGGCAGTCCTTTTCAACAACGATGGAAGAGGAGTAGATGTAATTCAACACATCCTCAAAGGCATCTGGTTCACAGAAATCGAGCTGGACTACGGACCGGGCTTCACCGTCTCCCCTGGCGAACAGTGAGTGGAAATACTCGCTGCTCCCTGCCAGGACGCTCTTGTGAGCTCGGAATTTGTGATCCCCCACGATCAGAAGAACATCACAGAGTTTCCCTTTCAAACGCTGTTCATTTAGAGAGCTGAGCAAGGACACGGCATGTGCTGGGTTAATGTAATGAGTCAGCCCCTCCATGGTGTTCACCCTGAAAGAGACAAGCATGTAGAAACGTTAGTGCTGGATCACTCAGACTTTTTTAAATTATGTCTCAATCCTAAAATTCTAAGTGATGCAAAACTTTTGGCCAGAGCTGTACATGTGTTCTGAAGCGATCAGTGTCTCAGTCTGAAGCTGTCTGTGATCACCCCCCTCTCAGTAGATGGATACTGCCACACACTTCATTCAGTGTCTCAGTCTGAAGCTGTCTGTGATCACCCCCCTCTCAGTAGATGGATACTGCCACACACTTCATTCAGTGTCTCAGTCTGAAGCTGTCTGTGATCACCCCCCTCTCAGTAGATGGATACTGCCACACACTTCATTCAGTGTCTCAGTCTGAAGCTGTCTGTGATCACCCCTCTCTCAGTAGATGGATACTGCCACACACTTCATTCAGTGTCTCAGTCTGAAGCTGTCTGTGATCACCCCCCTCTCAGTAGATGGGTACTGCCACACACTTCATTCAGTGTCTCAGTCTGAAGCTGTCTGTGATCACCCCCCTCTCAGTAGATGGATACTGCCACACACTTCATTCAGTGTCAGTCTGAAGCTGTCTGTGATCACCCCCCTCTCAGTAGATGGATACTGCCACACACTTCATTCAGTGTCTCAGTCTGAAGCTGTCTGTGATCACCCCCCTCTCAGTAGATGGATACAGCCACACACTTAATTTTCACAGGCTACACTTGCAAAAACCTCAGCCCTTTAGACATTAGTCAGGGCTCAGTGACAATGGTCTCCAAAGAATCCTTAGAATGATCAAATACTGGAAACTTGTTTGTGAGCAATATGTCGCTGACATAACAGATGAGTTCATATTTCATGTATTTAAATCTCTTCCTCTTCTTAAAGGAAGAAGAAAAAAAAAAAACCTTATGCAACAACTTCCCGAAACAGCCCTGAGGTTCATTCCAAACGCTCCTGTGGAATGCACTCCTGTGGCCCCTGCCAGTCTGTGTGCGAGACTCCCTGTTCGTGTTCTTTGTATCCTTTTTGAATTCCAGTTTTATTGAGGTGTTTTTATTACACTGTGTGTTTTTTTTTAATTGTTCTATTTTTATAAACTTTTTTTTATCATGGTTTATTTTCTTCTAATTTTACAATTAATCTATTTTTTGTTGTTTTTTGTGTTATTACATTTTGTATTAGACTTATTTTTAATTGAATTGCTTTTTTTTCAGAAGTGCTTCGGGATCCTTGTGATGAAAGGAGCAAAAGAAATGTGAATTACATTGCATCGTATCCTGAACAGGACCCAGACCCTCCAGTGGTCTCAGGGATCATTTACAGTCTTTCTGTTTTAGTAAGAGTGCGAGCTGTGGTGAATAATGTGGTTATGAAACAAACACTGCATTAAAAAATATATTTAAGACAAGTAAACTTCCTACCATATGCACATACAAATACTACTGCTACTGCTACTGCTACTGCTACTGCTACTAATAATAATAATACAGCCTGCAGACAGACGGTCAGATGCCTCGGTATAGCCTCAGATTCTGATATTCTCAATATCTGGTTTTCTTAATATATGTAAAAGTGTAAAAATACAGACAGATGGACAGGCAGCAAGACCACCAACCTCTACGTACATACCATCAAATTCTGATCCTATCAAGACGTTGTGTCAAGTTTCATAAGATAGCTACCTCTCTCAGCCTTCATTTATCCTCAGATTATAATGCTGTTAAAGAATGTCCTTACCAAGTTTCATTAGATAGCTACCCCTCTCTCTCAGCCTTCATTTATCCCCAGATTATAATGCTGTTACAGAATGTCCTTACCAAGTTTCATTAGATAGCTACCTCTGTCTCAGCCTTCATTTATTCCCAGATTTTAATGATGTTAAAGAATGCCCTTACCAAGTTTCATTAGATAGCTACCCCTCTCTCTCAGCCTTCATTTATCCCCAGATTATAATGCTGTTACAGAATGTCCTTACCAAGTTTCATTAGATAGCTACCTCTCTCTCAGCCTTCATTTATTCCCAGATTTTAATGATGTTAAAGAATGTCCTTACCAAGTTTCATTAGATAGCTGCCTCTCTCTCAGCCTTCATTTATTCCCAGATTTTAATGATGTTAAAGAATGTCCTTACCAAGTTTCATTAGATAGCTACCTCTCTCAGCCTTCATTTATCCTCAGATTATAATGCTGTTACAGAATGTCCTTACCAAGTTTCATCACAACTTAACATCTTCTGTGTATTCATTTACTTCATTTAAAACTCATTTAGTCCTACTTGTTTTAAGAAATGTACAAATTTTAAATTGCATTGGAATGAAAAGGTCTCAAACTCTTAAAGCCAAATTAAAACAATAAAAGGATATTGGTGAAATATGCAGTATACTGTAGAGCGATTTCTTTAATATATTAAAGGTTTACTGTATTCAGGAGCTTGTAAATACCAGGTACACAGTCAAATCAATCAATCACATGTATTTTATATAGAGCCTTCCTTGCAAAGGCACCGCAAACCGCTTATAGTCAAAATACGTGCTTAACAAAACAAACAAACAAACAAACACACACACACACACACACAGACATAGATAAATCAATCTCAGGCTCTACAAATAAGTTCCACAGCTCCAAATGTGTAAATATCTTTGCTAAAACGTGAGCCATTCACTGCTGCAAGGGTTGTGTGCACGAAAAAAAACAGTTCCCGTGTGGTTTGTGAAGGAGTTTACCAGAGTTCAGGACAACATGCTAGCGTGTAAACCGCCGAAACTGAATCTGAACCGCCAGGGCAAGGACTGGATAACTTGCAGAGATAAGGGCGTGTTTACTTCGTAAATTAGAAATAAAACGACATATTGACGATCATTTGCAAAGGCAGGATCGACACGTTACACTACATAATCTGCAAACCACACACCAGGTTTACATACACACACACGCATTTTTATTTATTTATTGCTATTTGCACTTTCCACGCGTTACTTTTAAGAGTCTGTTTTAGGAACCCCGAAACAAAAGTGTAACAAAGTAACACTCCTATTGCGGAGCCACACACGCTACGCTGTCAGCTACTGGCACAGAGCATGCGTCCTGCACTATTTTGGGCTTCCTGCTGACTGGCAAGCACATGCGTAGTGTCACAACGAAGCCTATTTAGGGCACTGGGCATGTGCTGTTGGAGCAGACCCAGTCGCTTTGGAAAGAGCGCATGCGCAGCTCCCGACTCGGGGACTGCAGCCGCAGCTGAGAGGAGAAAGAAGCTGAAATCACCTCAGAGTTACGTCAGGAAAGGACGCCTTTTCCAAACAGTAACTGACAGGGTAACAGACTCGCCGTTTTGAACCCAAAGTTATTTTCAAGCCTGGCTTACCCTTTCGCCGTGTCTGCGTTCCCCGCGAGCCCCACCAGCTAGACTTTCTTGCAGAATTCCGTAGAGCGTGTGACTGTCGTGATTCCATCCATTTTGAATTTGACGTCATCCCACATCAGGGATGAGGTCATCGCAAAGAACGCTCGTCACGTGCGCCGGGCTCTGATAGGCTGACTGCGGACCGAGGTTGTTAGATCTCTGACTGACTGACGCTATCCGCCCAACACAGCGCCCGCTGAGCGGTGTTACACAGCGCCCTCCTTTGCTCTGTGCAGACAAGTCGAAATGTAACCCATTCAGTGCCACTACCCCCTCCTTTGCGGACAGGCTGCTTTGTAATTGTTTGAAACTTGTTTAACTGGCATCTAAGTTATTTAAAATGTCTTTCTAACTCTGTTGTTATGGTAACTTACTCTCATTTTCATAAGTTGAAGTCTAAATGTAATGTTCAGAGTTTTTTTTTTCAAAGAAAAAAAAGTACTTAATGGGTAAGTTGGAAGCATAAGGAATTAAAAAAAAAAGTCATTTTAAGTTTTCATCTGTGAAGCAAAAATTAGCATGTGTTCTGAAAGAAAGGCTAGTTGTAAACCTGTTAGCTGCTAACTGAAAGCTGAAAGTGTGTATCGAGCCTATTTTTGTATTATACATAAGCATGTTTTTAAGTTCACTTTGCCCTAGAGCCTAGGTAAAGACCGAAACATATTTATTTTACAAACTAGCTTCTGTTGACGTTCAGTCTATATTAGCACAGGACTGTACTTTTAATAAAGAGTTCACTTCCTACTATACACAGTGCTTAGAGACCATCGCTCAAGAGAACAGAGGAAGGGAAGCCGTGTGGATTTTACCTGTGACTTTACAAGGCTGTGCTTAACCCTCATATACTTGGCGACATGAAATCATATAGAGAGTGTCCCTTTAGCATGTTATCCAGGTGCAAAATCAACGCTCAGCTCCACAGAGTCCTGCGTTTGAAATGTGGAGTCGCGTTGCTTTTTCTAAAATCAACACTCTGCTCCACAGAGTCCTGCGTTTGAAATGTGGAGTCGCGTTGCTTTTTCTAAAATCAACACTCCGCTCCACAGAGTCCTGCGTTTGAAATGTGGAGTTGCGTTGCTTTTTCTAAAATCAACACTCCTCTCCACAGAGTCCTGCGTTTGAAATGTGGAGTCGCGTTGCTTTTTCTAAAATCAACACTCCGCTCCACAGAGTCCTGCGTTTGAAATGTGGAGTCGCGTTGCTTTTTCTAAAATCAACACTCCGCTCCACAGAGTCCTGCGTTTGAAATGTGGAGTCGCGTTGCTTTTTCTAAAATCAACACTCCGCTCCACAGAGTCCTGCGTTTGAAATGTGGAGTCGCGTTGCTTTTTCTAAAATCAACACTCCGCTCCACAGAGTCCTGCGTTTGAAATGTGGAGTCGCGTTGCTTTTTCTAAAATCAACACTCCTCTCCACAGAGTCCTGCGTTTGAAATGTGGAGTCGCGTTGCTTTTTCTAAAATCAACGCTCCGCTCCACAGAGTCCTGCGTTTGAAATGTGGAGTCGCGTTGCTTTTTCTAAAATCAACACTCCTCTCCACAGAGTCCTGCGTTTGAAATGTGGAGTCGCGTTGCTTTTTCTAAAATCAACACTCCGCTCCACAGAGTCCTGCGTTTGAAATGTGGAGTCGCGTTGCTTTTTCTAAAATCAACACTCCGCTCCACAGAGTCCTGCGTTTGAAATGTGGAGTCGCGTTGCTTTTTCTTCCTGGTACCTGCTCACTTTTTGTGCAGTGTGCAGCGGTATTCACTGCAAGGGTCTAACTGAACAAGACCATGTGACCTACAGCACAGGAAGTCATGAGGTGGCAGAAAGAAACTATTTACACTATAGAAACTATTTATGTATACACTGTGTATGTGTGTGTATAAATTATTTATATATACACTGTATGTGTGTGTGTGTGTGTGTGTGTATATATATATATAGTACTTTAGAAATATCTTTCTTGTTTTTCATCACAGACAAGGGTAGCACAGCCTTGATCCCTTATGAATGTTTCCCATTATATTTTTGCAGGTTTCCCCTGCATGCTTTTTTCCCATGGTTATACAATGCATTTATCACAGTGTACCCTGGTTTGCCGTGCTTATTAATATGCTTTACCATAGCTATACAATGCATTTATCACAGTGTATCCTGGTTTCTTTATTAATATGCTTTTCCATAGCTATACAATGTATTTATCACAGTGTACCCTGGTTTGTCATGGTTATTAATATGCTTTTCCATAGCTATACAATGCATTTATCACAGTGTACCCTGGTTTGTCATGGTTATTAATATGCTTTATCATAGCTATACAATGCATTTATCACAGTGTATCCTGGTTTGCCATGCTTATTAATAGGCTTTACAGTACCTCGCTATTCTTTGCAATGCTTGCCTATGTCTTACCATGCTTCCACTATGCTTTATCACACTTTGCTATGCTTTTCCTATGGCAAGCTCTTATAAGGGAGAGCACAGCTGCTGTGTTCTAGAGGTTTATAGCAGTGCCATGGCTGCCGTCTCCTCTGAGACGCGTCTCAGTGGATCTGTGGAAAGCGCTCTGACGCTAGTAACCCTAATGAGCTGCCAGGGAAGAATAGGGGTTTATTACAGCATCAACAGTGTTGAGAGAATATGTTTCAAATCACTGCACTTTGACACAGGTTCAGATCGTCTACAATATATTGGGTCAGCTTGATGTTGACAGGTCTAATGATGTAATCTGAACAGCATTCTTAGGACTGCGTTCCTGTAAGCAGTTCTAAAAGCAGGCTGAGTGCCTGGCTGAATATCCAGCCCTGTACTGTAGGACACACAGTGCTGCTCACCTGTCTGCACACTCACAGTTAATGCAGGGACTTCACATTCCAGCTGCGCTGCAGTTATAATGCAGATACAATGCATTGATTGTTTGAGTGGTGACTCATGACTTTATTATTTCAGATCATTTTTTTGGGATGTGCCACGGTGCAATTATAGTCACCATGTATTCTAATATATACAGTAACTTATCACTTATACAGAATAGAATACATTGTTTACCAATTCTGGTATAGAGAATGATCTACATTAAAATTAATGTAATCCACCAATGTTGGCCAATGTGATTGAAGTTTGACATTGCTAGCGAACCCTCGATGGAAAGAATGAAAATAAATAATTGCCCCAGGCTGCTGTTGTTGCAGTGTGGAGAACAAGCTCTCCGCTGGTTGCTGTGGGAACTGTCAGACTGATTCTCAGCTGGGGAAATCCAGTCCTCTCCTGAAACAAGGGCTCAGCTTTCACAGGAAACATTGTCTTCATGTTACGCTTGCTTACAAAAGAACTGCAGTGCAAAGAAAGTCACGTGATCAGCAATCATTTCTACCTGCAGATCAATGCATAACATAACTATGGGAGAAGCAAAGAAAGTCACGTGATCAGCAATCATTTCTACCTGCAGATCGACTCATAGTACAACTATGGGAGAAACAAAGAAAGTCACGTGATCAGCAATCATTTCTACCTGCAGATCAATGCATAACACAACTATGGGAGAAGCAAAGAAAGTCACGTGATCAGCAATCATTTCTACCTGCAGATCGACTCATAGTACAACTATGGGAGAAGCATGATGGGAAAACTACAAACATAGCGTGCAGAAATACCATGGTGAACTCTGATAAGGGATCCAGTGAGAAACCAGTGAGATGTGTTCCAATTCCCAGCAGTGTTAAAAAAAACACACGAGTAAAAAGAGAAAATATTTGGCGTTGGAATCCCTGTGTTCATACGATGTTAATATGATGTGAAGCTCCTTTCTCACTTAGATTTTATGAAATATTTTTTTGATGGTCACCAAGCTAACCAGATTATTGTTATTATTGTTATTATATTTTTTTAGAAAGTAATTAACAAACTGAAAAACATTCAATCTTCGGTTTCTAATTGAGGGAGATGTTTTTCAGACCAAGATCGCAAATGAAACCTACAAACGGTCACGTGAATTACCTGGAGAATAACTGATCGTTTTATTTAATTAACTATGTACTTACTGGCTGTGTTTGCACCTGCACAGAATGTACTTTATTTAGCTTTACTTTAGCGTGTGTGTGTGCGTGTGTGTGTGTATGTGTGTGTGTGTGTGTGTGTGTGTGTCAGTGTGTGTGGTGTGTGTGTGTGTCAGAGTGTCTGTGTGTGCGTGCCTTCCTGCTCGATATCACAAACATCACTCCCCTCTCAATCCTCTAAAGACATCATTTTCTACAGCAGTTATATGTATTACTATATACAGTAAATGAGTCTTTATTAACAAGCTCACAGGGTGTGTAATATGTACTGTACTCATTCAGCCCTGCCATGCGTTCACTTCATTAGTAACGCTGGGACCATTTCAACAGAATAAACCTCTCTGCTGCGCTGTAATAGTAACACTGTTCTGCAGAAAGCATGCTTTCAAAGAGCCATCGATGACTGCACTCTGGGGACCGTGTATCGCAATACCCTAGATGAGAAGCTCTGGAACACTCTGGAAGATTCTGGTGTTCCAAGCCTAGCTGGTGGATTCTGATGTTCCAATTAAACAGAGTCTCGTGTTCCAAGCCTAGCTACATAACAATGCAACCAAAAACTGAACCCAGTAACCATTATTGCAGCCCCCTAAAAAACACAAGTACAGGCCAAGGGGTTCAGAGAATAACTAGTGAGGGGACATCTACCACGATGCAGCCCAGCATTAGTAGATACATCATTAGTAATAAGACTGTGACATACGTTTTTACAGCTTAACAGCATCATCTAATATATTAAGATGTATGTTTGTTTAACTAAACTTGAGTTATATCATTATACAGCCCCAAATCATTGCACACACACACACTAACGCACACACACATACACACACACACACACGCATGCACACACGCACACACACACTGACACACACACGCACACACACACTGACACACACACACACACGGACACAGAGAGCTCTTGGTGAAAGAGTGGTGAGGCTGCATGCATGCGTGCAGCAGGTGTGTGTGAGGAGGGCAGGATCACGCAGCTCTGGGATTGCAGGGGTGGAATTCCCAGAGGACCCTGCCGTGTGAAGCCGCTGCACCTCAGTGATCTGGAAGGGAAAGGGAACGGGAGGACAGACTGGGATCTGATCAGAGTGCCAAGCAAGACCAGAGCTGCTACAGTGCCCAAAAGCACCATGAGCTGGATATCCAGGGTGGCGCTGATTCTGCTGTTTTCTGGAGAGACCAGGGGCCACAGCACCTTGTTTACAGGTAAGTAAAGCTCTTGTGAGCAGCATCCTCTTCTCAATGCATTCACATGAAACACTATACAACAATTCAGCAATCAAGACATCCTGCGACACCAAGAAGAATACAGACAAGCTGCCATTCAAACCCATTGGAAAGACTCACGCCTGTATAAACTGAAGTCTCATTTCAGCATTGATCACACTCTTCTATTTATTATTACAAATATGCAAGGACAATGAAGACAGAATATGAAAGTACTATTACAATAATGGATTACTATCGTGTTGTGGTAATGCATGTCTCCATAGATACGATGAGTTTATAATAATGCCCATGAAACCTAAATCTGTTCATAACAGGGCTGTGTATCTATTTTACACTGTGTTTGTTTATTTGAAGTTTCCTCTCTGTGTATCTATTTTACACTGTGTTTGTTTATTTGAAGTTTCCTCTCTGTGTATCTATTTTACACTGTGTTTGTTTATTTGAAGTTTCCTCTCTGTGTATCTATTTTACACTGTGTTTGTTTATTTGAAGTTTCCTCTCTGTGTATCTATTTTACACTGTGTTTGTTTATTTGAAGTTTCCTCTCTGTGTATCTATTTTACACTGTGTTTGTTTATTTGAAGTTTCCTCTCTGTGTATCTATTTTACACTGTGTTTGTTTATTTGAAGTTTCCTCTCTGTGTATCTATTTTACACTGTGTTTGTTTATTTGAAGTTTCCTTTCTGTGTATCTATTTTACACTGTGTTTGTTTATTTGAAGTTTCCTCTCTGTGTATCTATTTTACACTGTGTTTGTTTATTTGAAGTTTCCTCTCTGTGTATCTATTTTACACTGTGTTTGTTTATTTGAAGTTTCCTCTCTGTGTATCTATTTTACACTGTGTTTGTTTATTTGAAGTTTCCTCTCTGTGTATCTATTTTACACTGTGTTTGTTTATTTGAAGTTTCCTCTCTGTGTATCTATTTTACACTGTGTTTGTTTATTTGAAGTTTCCTCTCTGTGTATCTATTTTACACTGCGTTTGTTTATTTGAAGTTTCCTCTCTGTGTATCTATTTTACACTGTGTTTGTTTATTTGAAGTTTCCTCTCTGTGTATCTATTTTACACTGTGTTTGTTTATTTGAAGTTTCCTCTCTGTGTATCTATTTTACACTGTGTTTGTTTATTTGAAGTTTCCTCTCTGTGTATCTATTTTACACTGTGTTTGTTTATTTGAAGTTTCCTCTCTGTGTATCTATTTTACACTGTGTTTGTTTATTTGAAGTTTCCTCTCTGTGTATCTATTTTACACTGTGTTTGTTTATTTGAAGTTTCCTCTCTGTGTATCTATTTTACACTGTGTTTGTTTATTTGAAGTTTCCTCTCTGTGTATCTATTTTACACTGTGTTTGTTTATTTGAAGTTTCCTCTCTGTGTATCTATTTTACACTGTGTTTGTTTATTTGAAGTTTCCTCTCTGTGTATCTGTTTTACACTGTGTTTGTTTATTTGAAGTTTCCTCTCTGTGTATCTATTTTACACTGTGTTTGTTTATTTGAAGTTTCCTCTCTGTGTATCTATTTTACACTGTGTTTGTTTATTTGAAGTTGAGGGAGGAGAGGGGAGGAGAGCTGGAGGGAGGGGAGATGGAGGGAGGAGAGGGGAGGAGAGGTGAAGGGAGGCAGGGAGGGGAGATGGAGGGAGGAAAGGGTAGGAGAGATGGAGGGAGGGGAGATGAAGGGAGAGAGGGAGGGGAGATGGAGGTTGGAGAGGGGAGGAGAGAGGGAGGGAGAGGAGATGGAGGGAGGGGAGGGGAGGCGAGATGGAGGGAGGGGAGGGTTGGTATAATATATTGGTCAGATATCACTACTTTTTGTGCTGTTGTTATTGTTACATACAGCAGTGTGCACAGGTATTTGAACATATCATGTATATCCTTTATATACCTCCCTGCATGAAAACCCACTGATATCCTTTATATACCTCCCTGCATGAAAACCCATTGATATCCTTTATATACCTCCCTGCATGAAAACCCATTGATATCCTTTATATACCTCCCTGCATGAAAACCCATTGATATCCTTTATATACCTCCCTGCATGAAAACCCATTGATATCCTTTATATACCTCCCTGCATGAAAACCCATTGATATCCTTTATATACCTCCCTGCATGAAAACCCATTGATATCCTTTATATACCTCCCTGCATGAAAACCCATTGATATCCTTTATATACCTCCCTGCATGAAAATCTCAGTGTGCGAGAATTTCAGTTTCAACAGTGATCTAGAAACATGTCTGTGTGTTTCAGGATATGATCTTTCTTTAACTGGCTATCATCTGTGCCCCCAAACCGTGACAAAGACTGTATCCAAGGTGGTGGCCCATCAGACCACCCACACCGAGAGGTCGTCCTGCGGGGGCTGGCTACCTTGGAAGAACTGTCTGAAGACTCACTATAAAACAGCATACCGCATCGTGGAGACCAAGATCATCAAGCACAGCCCTGGCTGCTGCGATGGGTACGAGCAGGTCGGCAGCTACTGCGCTCTGCGTGAGTATGAACGACATCGCACATCCGAACTGATCAGCACAACGGCATGATGTAAACCTGCAGTGTGCCCTTAAAAAAAACAACAAGTTCACATTGCACCAGTATTTAAAAATGATACGACATCGCACATCGGAACTGATCAGCACAACGGCATGATGTAAACATACAGTGTGCCCTTAAAAAAAACAACAAGTTCACATTGCACCAGTATTTAAAAATGATACGACATCGCACATCCGAGCTGATCAGCACAACGGCATGATGTAAACCTGCAGTGTGCCCTTAAAAAAAACAACAAGTTCACATTGCACCAGTATTTAAAAATGATACGACATCGCACATCCGAACTGATCAGCATAACGGCATGATGTAAACCTGCAGTGTGCCCGAATGCAGTGCAATAGTAAAAAAGAAATAAAAACAATATTGTCTTTGGAGAACAGTAAGGAAATAGTGTGGGTACTAGGCCAATACAAGTGTCAGCATTCATGTACAGGAATTCAATTCACTGTTTTGTTAGTTTCCCAGAAGTCCTGTGTGCAGTGGTTCAAACAGTCCAACCAAATGCTTCCCTACAGTGAGCTTCCTGCAGACAATGCTTCTTTGTGTTCTTCTTGTGTGACGCGTGTTTTGTTTTGCGCAGCTTTATCCAAGCATATTGCTTTCTGAATCTCCCATGCGTCACAAATCCCAATTCGCTGTGGAGTATGAAATAAAATCGTGTACCGGCAATACTAAAAAGAGCCACAGAGAGGCGCTGTGGGACAAGGAATGAAGTTACAGCGCTTCCTGCCTGAGACTGCGCTTTGTTTATCGTGTGCTTATAAAGTCAGTGCCAGTGAAAGAGGAGGGGCGCTGACAGTCAGCAAGGAGCGCTCCCTCCCTTACAGCCCTGGAGTCCTGACCTCAGCACCCACGCGTATCAAGCAGACTGCCCAGTGCTTCGTATTGCGAAGAAATATTGTCATGGTTTTGTAATGTGGGCTAAACTGAGAGTTAAAAGTCCCAGCCTCCTCTGCACCTCCCACATTGCTTACTCATCTGTCTTTTGTTTCACACAGCTTTAAACAGAGCAGAGGAGTTCACCTCTAAACCAGGCACCTGCCCTGAACACAAAATAGCAGTGAACAACCAGAGCTGTGAATGGGACATACACTGTCCGGGGCTGCAGAAATGCTGCAGGGTCAATGGGACGGCCCTGTGTGTGTCTCCAGTCTGCGCAGGTGAGGTATCAGGAGAGCGGCACAATTGAAATACTGGGGCTCGTTCACAGGTTGCTCAAGCATGAGTAAAACTCCCTTGGACTGTAGGAGGGGGGATTCACAAAGGCTTTTACTCCACAATGTCCCTGGCACGGTTTGAGTTGATGCATTGTGTGTGTAAAGGGAGCCTCTCATTATTTTAACAGTGGTTTGACTTCATGTGCATAAGCAGTGGGTGTTGTAATTGAAGAGCACACTACTGTATAAGAGATGCCATCTCGTGCAGTTACTGTCTCTGCTAAAACTGGGCACAATGATTTCTGTTATAATAACTGACACCCTAGACATGCTGTATTAACTTATTACAAATCACAAGAATGCTTGCCCTGTGTTCTATACGCACGATACACACAAGAGAAGATTCACTGGAACTCCTCCCTGATTGGTTCATTTCTCAAATGCGTGTTATAATAATGTTTTTCATTAACCAGAGATAAGAAAGAAAACCTCAAGACTACTCCTTATTTGTTCAAGCGTTGCAACTTCAATGGGTGTTTCTTCTCCTTTCAGAAAAAGAAATAGTGCTAATGTTCTAGTTCATTCCCAATGCTTTACAATGTTACACACATACAAAACATAACATTCAGTAACATCCTCTGACAAATCATCCAGAACAAGACAAACAGAAGGACCACCCAACAATGGACTGCCCTGATAAAAGCTGCTCAATGCACATACTTAACAATAGAGGCATTCATCGCTCATGCTTTGTATGGGTCCTCTTTTAAGCTCATTTTCACATGAGATGTATTTTTCTAAACCACTGAACTATTTGATTCCCAGTTGCAGAGGGCCGTTGGTTTTACAACGCGACGGTTACAGTGAAGATGGATTTTGCAGAACTTAATTCTCTGGACAAAGGGCTGCTGAATCACAGCAGGCTTCTGCACTCTGTGGTGAGTATCAGTCTGTCTTGTTGTTGCTTGTTGCATATCTTCTGGTTCGATTTCTAAAGCCTTTGGTTTAAAAAGCCTTTGACTTACAATTGTAACAATTGTAAGTCACCCTGGGTAAGGGTGTCTACTAAGAAATAAATAATAATAATAATAATAATAAATGAATTAATAACAGATAACACTTTCCATTAAGTGTCTCTAATTACTGTGTATTTACATAGTAGTTACTTAGAAAATACATGTGTACTTACACACAGTTACAATGTTATTATTTTGCATGATATATGATATATGTAACCCTATCCCTATCTCTAACCCCTAACCCTAACCCCTAACCCCTAACCCCTAACTCTAACCCTAACCCTTTTCTGATACAATTGTGTACTTACATATATTGTGCAAAAACATTTACACATTAAGTTCATTCTAACTATGTGTAATAACATTGGAATTATGTGTACGTGCACAATTATTTACTATGTAACTACTATGTAAATACACAGTAATTAGAGACACTTCAAGTGTTACCTAATAATGCAAGGCAGGGAACAATCCGCATGTCATATAAACTATTGAAGAAAGCCCTGTGAGTGTACATGTCTCAGTATAGCTTGACTAAAGCAAGGGGGTGATTCTGTGACGAGGGAGGGTCTCTGTTTGTTTGTAAAGATCACTGGTGCGCTGGGTTCTCTGGACTCCTCAGTGTATTATATTCAATCCTACCGTGCGGGAAACTTCAAGACAGCTTCCCAGCTCCTCATTAGAACGAGCAGCCGAGTCTCACAGGAAAACATCTCTTCTGAACTGGAGCTCATTGTGAGGAACATTGAGGAGGTCTGCCACGTGGAGGTTCAAGGTGAGTGGGCAGTTTCATCTTCTTTCATCAGTACAAATAGAAACATCTCTTCTGAACTGGAGCTCATTGTGAGGAACATTGAGGAGGTCTGCCACGTGGAAGTTCAAGGTGAGTGGGCAGTTTCATCTTCTTTCATCAGTACAAATGGAAACATCTTTTTGACCGGCTCATTGTTTCCTGATTTATCGTTGTCCTAGATGTGGACGGATGCTCGCTTTGCTTCAGCGCGGAGGGATCCTATGATTGTGCGTGCGGTCCTGGATTTATTAATACGACCCTTGACAGAAATGGCAGAGGGTGCACAGGTAAGACCATGGGCCAGCGCAGAGTAAGGACAACTGCAAGCGTGTCTTTACAATGCTACATAAAGTGTCTCCTATGGCACATCTGTCATAGCATAAACTGTACTGCAGGGTTGTCCAATGACGGTCCTGGAGGGCCATTCCACTCCAGGTTTAACAGGTAAAATTAGATAATGAATGACTTCAGAGTCATTCATTAAACCATTTAGAACAGGGTTGGAACAAAGACCAGGAGTGGAACAGCCCCCAGGAGTGTGATTGGCCATCCCTGTTGGTGTATGACTGGTGATGCCGCCCTGGTTGCATCCTGAAGATTTTATACATTTGTATGATCTCATTACAATTGCTGCGACACCATGCTTTACTGGCCTCTTGTGTGAGGCAATATTATTAATTCAAGGGATGTTGACTTTGCAGCATGTAAAAGCATTAGACCAGTGGGGTTAATGTCTTGGTAGCAGCAAACCCTGGTCCTGGGGAGCCCCTGTGTCTTCTGGCTTTTATTCCAACTGAGCGCTCAATTACTTAACTAGACCCCTAATTGAACTAAGAATTTGCTTAATTCAACTTTTCTAATTGTTCTCAGCTCATAAAAAGTTGCAGCGTTCAACTTCTAACATGTTATCGCTAACTTGAAATGTGCAAGCTTGCTTGATCTGCCGTTGTTTTTCCAGCTGATCTGAATACAGGGACTGTGAGTTCAAACAGCAGCACACTGCAGGAGAATACCACTGCTCCGTCTTCATGGACACAAAGAAATGCCACAGGACTTCCAGATTTCACCGCGGTGACAGAAAGCAGCACCACGGACGAGGCTCGGAACAGCAACGCCACGCATCCGCCTCCCACCAGAGCCGTGGAACCGTTCAGCAACACGACAGCGGTGCCACCGGCCACTTCAACCATCCCGACCCAGAGGCAAAGCAGCGTGGCAGCTGATCTTACTGCCACTGCTGCCACTTCACAGCTGAACAGCACAGTCTACACTCACAGCATTGCAGAGGAGGGGATCACAAGCGCACAGCAACCCGTTAGCTGCGCACTAGGTGGCGCTCTTTGCAGTGCGTTATCAACCATCAGCACCACCCCTGGAGACTGGATGCTAAATTCTACAGCTACTCCCAACCCCACAGTTGCAACCAGCCCCCACCTGATGCAATCCACAGCCACTGGTTTTGACTCTACGAATTCCACATTTTTAAATGTTACTAAAGTTTCCACGGATTCCCCTCATACGAACCCATCCTGGACAACGACTGCTCTCCCAGCCACGACCAGCAGCCCAGATCTCTCCATGTGGTCCTCTGCCATTCCTCTCCCGCTGGCAACGACTGCTGCTTGCTGTAAGTCCCTTTTGTTATCAGTAGGGGTGTAACAGAGTGCTAGTGTCACGATACGATGTGCATGTCACGATAAGGTATGCATCATGAAACATGGTCCTGATAGTCCTTGTGCATAAGATCCAATGATCGTTTAATGATAGACCATTTTCATAAAAGACAAAAATGTAATGAGTTTGGGAGAGTCATGCCAATTACAAAACACACTTATTCTTCACTACAATATGCTATGTTGTGGTTTTGTTCTTGTACCTGATATAATCGATACACACCTGTTATGGCACAATATATATATATATATATATATATATATATATATATATATATATATATATATATATATAATGTAAAGAAAGGGTCACGATTAATCGATACACTCTTAATTATCAATTACTTTCCCATTTAATAATAAGTTAGGGTTGTTCACACACAGTAAACCATACAAGGCACAATTAACAAAGCTGTAACTTCAGAGGGGAATACAAACCTGTAACTCTATGTGTGTGTGTTGCTTTGTATTTGTTTATCTTTCCTGCAACTGCAGATCCTTCTCCAGTGAAAAACCTGGTGGTTGTCAACGTCACCAGTTTGGGTTTCTATGTCAGCTGGTCGGTGGATGATTCCCCCTTTAATCCCAGCTTCGAGGTGAAGTTGCTGCAGGGCGCAGTGCAGCTGGAATCAGCTGAGACCAGGGAGCCGGGCTGGGCAGTGGCAGGGCTGGAGGCGGGGCAGCTGTACACTGTGTGGGTTACAGTCAAACTCTGTGGAAGCGAAAGTGTGGCCAAACAGGAGGTCAGAACCGGTAAGAAGGGTTTTTGGGAACCATATACTAAGGGGTGTGCGGAAAGAGAAACAAAACACCATTACTATTCTAAAACGAATAAGAAACAACTCAAGACTACTCACCAGTTAAAAGTCTCACTTGTTTCCCAATGCCTGCCTTCCACAGCTGCTGAAGTGCTGGAAGGAACAGCAAGGATAACAAACCTGCAGTTTAATGAGGCCTTGAGCAACAGCAGCAGTGAGGAGTACCTGAATCTTACACAGGAGTTCCAGATGGAGGTAGGGCTGCATCCAGAAATGAGTATCTGAATCTTACACAGGAGATCCAGATGGAGGTAGGGCTGCATCCAGAAATGAGTATCTGAATCTTACACAGGAGATCCAGATGGAGGTAGGGCTGCTTCCAGCAGTGTAGAGATCTTAGAACAATACTGTACCTCGCCCCATACACAACCCTTATAAAACTTTACCACTGTGTTTTTGCAAGGTGTTTTTGCAGTTTTCCCATGCTTTTCCCATTGTTATGCTATGCATTTACCATAGTTTACCCTGGCTTGCCATGTTTATCAATATGCTTTACCATGCCTCACTGTTCTCTACAATGCTTGCCTATGCTTTACCATGCTTTCACTGTGCTTTATTACACTTTGCTGTGCTTTTACTGTGGAGAAGAAGAAGCAGTGCTCAATGCCAGTTTGGTGATCTGTAGTTGTGCTGACGACAGTGAAGCTGAGCGTGTGTGTGTGTTTGTGTGTGTGTGTGTGTGTGTGTGTGTGTGTGTGTGTGTGTGTGTGTGTGTGTGTGTGTGTGTGTGTGTGTATAGTGAATCGGTGGCATGCTCACAGCAGTCCACGCTTTGCAATGCAAGCTGAAGTTTGTGTTCTTCAACAGATCCGGAAATCCTTGCCCGAGGACACCCTCGCCCTGCTGAGCTCTGGAGAGGTGAGGCTTGTGATCACCAGTGTGAGCAGCGGCAGTGTGAAGGTGCACTTCCTGCTCGTGTTCACTGCAGCCCTGCATGACAGGATCGAGTCCTTGTCCTCGGCTCTGCTCACATCGCTGCAGAACAGCTCCAGTTACATTGTCGACAGCAGCAGCACAAGCATAGTGGGTAAGGTCCTTTTCTTTAAAAATAATGTTGTGGAAGGCAACTTCAAGTCCACTAATTCCCTTAGAAGTAGTTTTAAAATTGCATGAAAGTTTCCTTGCATTTCACGGCCCCCAAGTCTGCCCGCTGAAGGAGCCGCTCCGGGGGGAGACCCTTTGTTCAGACAGGAAGTGAACCGCAGGAAGTGATATAGTAACAGGAAGAAAGAATAGTCAGTATTATGAAGCTACAGCGTGTGGCTGTACAACAGACCACCCAAGTGACCCGCAAATTGACATTAAAACCAGCAGACCCGCGACAGGCATTGTCCACCCCTACAAAATCAAACGCACGTGTGAGATCAGTGTTTGGGTGATGTAAATAACTGAAGTGTGGCATTATCGACATATGATTGGATTCACACTCCATTCATTGATGGGCTCTTAATTCAAGCTGTAAATTCTACCATTTTAAATTACCAATGCATTATTTATTGTATTGATTCGAAATGTAATTTTAATTAAGAAAGGGGGACACGGCTTCCATAATTGAAAGTGATTCTTTCACATCCACAGATTTTGATGAGTGCTCCGCTGGGGAGGATGACTGCTCTCCTCACGCCTCCTGTGTCAACACATGGGGATCGTACAATTGCTGCTGCAGAGACACCTTCAGAGACATAAACCCATCGCGACCGGGGCGGAGCTGCCACGGTAAAGGGCTCCCTGTTGTTTACTGGCTCTTTATCATTTGATGACGGCTGCACTCATTCGGAGTTCTTGTTTCATGAACTCAGACACTTTGTTAAAATGCCTCGTGTGTGTTCAAGGTGCTTCTGCACTGTAGTTCCCAGGCAGAGACATGCAGTATATGACATATAATACCACTGGCTAGTTAGCATGTAATCAACCTTACACTCTATAGCCACCAGTACAAAAAGGAAACCACCCATTTTACACACACACATTTAAGTAACTGCACTAAGAAACATGATTGCCAACATCATAACAACGGTAAAGTAAAAACAAAACAAAAAATCCAATGTGAACTCCTTACTCTTCAATTTAATAAGTAACCGTGTAGGTGACAGGGAAAATACACGCCTGCCTTTTGTATAGGCTCTGTCTG
Organism: Acipenser ruthenus; assembly: GCF_902713425.1. Classification (NCBI taxonomy): domain Eukaryota; kingdom Metazoa; phylum Chordata; class Actinopteri; order Acipenseriformes; family Acipenseridae; genus Acipenser; species Acipenser ruthenus. Next base: position 744,737 of record NC_081196.1, read on the forward strand.
CCAGAACACGATTGGAGGATACAGACCCCAGGAACCCAGGCAGGCACTGTGCAGGGAAAGCATTGTTACTGACCAGTGCAAAAGGTTACGTTAACATATTGAATGTCATCCCTCTTTGTAGTGTTCCCATATACTTAACGAAAAACTGACCAAATAGAAAAAAGTGACATTTCAAAATCTAGCATGAAATACAGTACTGTTGTGGCTTCTGGTAGACTTTTGCGATATCATTTTCTAGTTGCTTTGATTACATGAGCAATAAAATATCAAAATGATCTTCATACAGTTTTTTTTTAAATTTTTATTTTAAATGATGTCTCAATATTAAAATTCTGGGTGCTGCAAAACGTGTGTAGTCTGATTGCAGCAAGAGCACTGGGGTGAATTGGACAAGCAAAGAGACACAGGGCTTTCAACAAAGAGAGTGGAAACGATTATAGTGCTAACAAGAGGTACAATATACGTGGATCGCTGTAAAACCGTGTCATGCGCAGAGCACAGCAGACTGGCAGAGAGACGCTCTTCTCGCACGAATCACGTCATTTGAATACTGGAAATATTTCACGCGTCTCTCTATGTGCCGTAGCGGCTTTGTGTTTGACTCACAAATGAATGGAAATTCTATCTGGGAAATGCCGTGTGCAGCACATGTTATAAATAATTATAACTTTTTACAGCTCAGAAACTATAAACGACAGCTATGCAAATGCTTCTTTTCTACAACTCATTTGGCTAAATGTAGTTTATGTTTTGTCGTGCAACAATCACCCAGGTCAGCCTTGGATTTGCTGTTTTTTTTCCAGATATAGATGAATGTGAAAGTGGCAACACCACCTGCCACATGAACGCAGCATGCCAGAACACGATTGGAGGATACAGCTGCTCATGTCACAATGGGTTCAGTGACACAGACCCCAGGAACCCAGGCAGGCACTGTGCAGGTAACAGTGATCATTGTTGCACAGACTCTGTCACTGTAATGCAGGTACATGACCTGTTCTGGTGAAGCACTGCCCTGACACATACCAAGGTTGTTCTGAGGAATTCTACACTAGACAAGTGTTAAGACATTAAAATGAGCCCCACAATGGCAACTCAGACTCTAAACAAAACATCTACAGATTAGGAGTTCTCAAAACTGCCCGTGACTGCTGTTGAAAACATGCATGAATATTACTTTTAAGGGGAGGGGTCTCATGAATATCACCTTTAAAGGGGGTCGCTTGTAGATTGTACTGATCTGACCTGAGTTCGCTCCTCTGTGCGCTTTTATGCTAAATGATTCTCTTGATGTGAAAAATGTTTACTTTTCAGACATAAACGAATGTGCATCTGATAACAACACCTGCCATCCAAACTCAACGTGTCACAACTTCCCAGGAGGGTACAGCTGCGCATGTAACAGTGGATTCAGTGACACTGACCCCGGTTACCCAGGCAGACAGTGTGCAGGTAATGCATTGCTCACAGCAGACAGTGTGCAGGTAATGCATTGCTCACAGCAGACAGCGTGCAGGTAATGCATTGCTCACAGCAGACAGCGTGCAGGTAATGCATTGCTCACAGCAGACAGCGTGCAGGTAATGCATTGCTCACAGCAGACAGCGTGCAGGTAATGCATTGCTCACAGCAGACAGCGTGCAGGTAATGCATTGCTCACAGCAGACAGTGTGCAGGTAATGCATTGCTCACAGCAGACAGTGTGCAGGTAATGCATTGCTCACAGCAGACAGTGTGCAGGTAATGCATTGCTCACAGCAGACAGTGTGCAGGTAATATATTGCTCACAGCAGACAGTGTGTAGGTAATATATTGCTCACAGCAGACAGTGTGCAGGTAATGCTTTGCTCACGGGACCTTCTCAGGCACTGCAATTAGTGACCAAGCACAAGATAAACTGAATGTTTCCCAAGCCACCATTCCCTGACCAAAAGCCTAAAAGAACAACATGCACTAGACAAGCATCAGAAGTAAAGCGGGCTCCCCTTCTTGGTGTTTGTTTAACACCTCTGCTGCTATCTGTTTCTGTTTCCTCCACAGTATTGATGTCAGGGAGTACCCCAGCCCCCAGCCCCTCACTCTCCGAGACACCTGCATTGAGAGAGACCCAGGATACCCAGGGAAGCACTACAGTGATGCCTCTGTCTGAGACGCCTGCATTGAGAGAGACCCAGGACACCCAGGGAAGCACTACAGTGATCCCTCTGTCTGAGACGCCTGCATTGAGAGAGACCCAGGACACCCAGGGAAGCACTACAGTGATCCCTCTGTCTGAGACGCCTGCATTGAGAGAGACCCAGGACACCCAGGGAAGCACTACAGTGATCCCTCTAGCTGAAGCCATCACAGTGTCTTGCAGGGCTCCGCACATCACAGTCAGTGTGAAGAAAGCTTTTCTGTCCTGGAAGTCCATTGCAGAGTCCTCCCTGTACCTTGGCACAGCGGAGTGCAACGCCAGCAGCAGCAATGAGACACATGTCTGGCTCAGTGCAGTGTGGGGGAAATGTGCCACACAGTTATTACATGTAAGCCATTCCTCTTCACAAAGGATTTCACACAGTTATTACATGTCAGCCATTCCTGTAACAGTAACTACTCATTGTGTTTGTTCTTTTGTTGCAGAACACCAGTCACATGACAGTGCAGACCACACTGTTCAACACTCATGCCTCTAACATAACGCTGCTTCCAGAGACTGTCATTAAACTCCCAGTCAGATGTACATACAGCAACGATTTCCTCATTTCCACTGGGTACACCCCATCAGAGTAAGGAGCTCTGTCAAACTCTTTCTGTTCTGATTCTGTCTACCTCACAGTGTGGGGTTCAAATCACTGGCTATTGAGGGTCATACAAGCACCTTGAACACATGTGGAGTACATCGAGCTAATTAAAGAGCAGATCCTTTTAATTCTTTATTCCACTTTCCATCACCTTCTCCAAGAGATACAGCATTGTATTCAATGACAGCATTACACCCAAATCAGCACTGTTTACATGCTATTCAGGACAAAATCATTTCAATGACTAGAGTGTGTCAATATGAGGGTGTCATGTTGAAATGGAATAATAATAATAATAATACTAATAATAATAATAATAATAATAATAATAATAATAATGGTCTCAATATTTGTGTTTTAAGGATTGAAAACCTCAAGGGGGTCATTGAAGGATCTGGGAGTTTTTTGGCTACCATTCAGCTGCTCAACGGAACCGTACCCCTTCCGAAAAACTACTCCCTCTCTCCCAACGACGATGTCTTGATCGAAGTGGGAGTCAATTTGGACAGCCTGCAGGTTAAAATCATCCTTCACGAGTGCTGGGCTACCCCAAGCATCAGCTCTACTGATCCAACAACCTACATGTTTATAAGTAACAGGTACACTGGGCGAGACTGCACACTGTATATGAAGCAGCTGTAATTACAGAAAGCATGATTTATAGCAAACTTACTAAAGCACAGTGGATAATAGTGCATGATAGTGGGTAGGGCTACTTTTGCAACAAGTTGCTTGAATTGAAATGTAATGCATGTGAAACAAACTATTATTTTTATGCTCGTTTCATGTAATTTTGTTTTGTGATGGTCTCCAAAATGATCCTTTTTTAAATGAACTGTGATAGGAATGAAGCAAAGAAACATGAATGGCTGGAAGTTTGGGAAGCCGTGGCTAACGCAGTCTCCGTTTGTTCCCAGCTGTCCCGTCCCTAACACGTACACCACAGTGTTAGAGAACGGGAACTCCACCAGGGCCAGGGTCTCCCTGAGGGTCTTCTCCTTTGTGGATCAGAGTGTTATATACCTGCACTGCCGTGTGAGAGTCTGCCTGGAGTCTGCTGGCACATCCTGCAAGTCTGTGAGTTCTACAGCTATATACCTCCTGTGATCTGTACTATACAATACAGTGCACTGCCATGCACTGCAAGGATTTCAAAGCACTACACACACACACACACAAATCTAACACACACACACACACAACACACACACACAAATCTAACACACACACGCAACACGCACACACACACAAATCTAACACACACACACGCAACACACACGCACACACACACACACAAATCTAACACACACACACACACAACACACACAAATCTAACACAAACACGCAACACGCACACAACTAATACAAAATCTAATTAAACAGAAATAAAAAAGAGATACAAGTTTGATTTTACTTTTAAAATGAGACAAACCTGCAGCGCGGCTCAGACGTGTTTAGAGAGGAAGACCATGGACCCGGTTTAGAAAGTGCAGAGGTACTGTAAGTTCTTGCGCGTGTTTATTTCACCTTGCTTCTGTCTTTACAGAACTGTAACGTGCGTTCCTCTGGGTCTTCAGCACACATTGAAATAGGCCAGGCGATGTGGGGGCCGATCTATAAGTCATCTACTGGTAGGTAGATTTGAGGGAGAACGAAGCAGAACCGTCATTGTTCAGGTCAACAAGGCAGCGCCTGTTTAAAAAACAAGCACAATTGTGGTTAAGAACAATATAGTAAAGTATAGAGTTCATTTAAAAAACCTCTGTAGGGTTCATGACAGTAATATGTATATTAATGCCTTTATAGCACAGTGAATATTGAGATCATAACAATTAGCTGATAGTAAAAAAGTATCTGTCTGTCTGTCTGTCTGTCTATCTATCTATCTATCTATCTCTCTCTCTCTCTGTTTATCTATCCATCTATCTATCTGGAACTTTCTTTATTCTTCAGTATCACAATACTAACACAATACACATGGTAAATATTGCTTTAGTCATGCTCGCCTGGAAAGCAAACAAGGAGATAAAACTAACAAACACCCAAGTGGCATCCTGCTGTACAGTTCACACACCATTTTCCCAAGGAATTCTTTTATGTTAGACCTTTTGCCACTTCAGAATGGGCTGTGCACACCTTTGTCACTTCAGAATGGTCTGTGCACACCTTTGTCGCTTCAGAATGGTCTGTGTACACAGAAACTGCTCTGGGCATTTACTTTTTGCAGACCGACAATGCAGGTACAATACAACAAAGTTCTTAAACAGAATAAAGGCCAGGAGATATTCATTAGTAACCTGGAATGTTGTCTGAGTTGTCTCCAGAGCATACAGGAGGGTTTTGTGGTCGCAGCTAGCACACTGATGTATTGCAGGTTCCCAGTGATTTCGTAACCCACTCGATACCCTCACCACTCTCTGTTGAAATCAGTGTTTCTCCCTTCTTCTCTAAGTCTGTCTCCACTTCATCTCCAGTAGCGTCCCCTGGTCCTGGTTTACATGCCGAGCTCTAGCTCTGTTTCACAATGCTGTGCTTTGTTTCTCCAGATACAACCCAGAACCCTTCTAGCCCCTATAATGAGACAGGCTTCATTCTTCTGGGGGTGTTTCTGTGTGCCCTGCTGGCGGTAGTGCTCGCTGTCCTCACGTCCCTGCATAGAAAACGAGTCGGGCACTACGACTTCAGCATCAAGCCAAGACAAGAGAACTTCACCTACCAGGTTTTCGATACCTAAGCGCCTCTTCAGTCGAGCAAGCCCCTGTGTGGTGGATGTAAATATAGCTTGTGGCTCGACTGGAAAATGTAGTGATGTTTGTGAAAGTATGTGATTGATATCTGGTTCTGCATTTTGTTTGTGAGCTGCAGTTCTTAAAGGGGGGGGTCCAGAGAATTGTGAATTGTGAATGGAAGTGACTTTGCTTCCGTGTGCCTCTGTTTTATCATATGTAGTACCGATTCCTCCAGTTTAAATGTTCTTGCATGATTGGGTCGTTGCTGGATATCTGGTAGCATACTAGATTAAAAGAAAAGCTGCCACTTTGCATGCTATACTTGCAGATAGTCTGGTATATATATATATATATATATATATATATATATATATATATATATATATATGTTCTTCTTTCAATACTGCACATATGAGACCAACACAACAAAGAGGAGTATTGATGAATTGTGATGCTGTCTTTACATGATATCTCATCGCACAACAGACAGAGGTGTGCAAGATTGTTTACTGTAAAATAGTCAGTTAGTGTTCAGATCTGTTGAATAGAGCCCGTCATCTGTAAATAAAAGGTATTGAATTATAAAAGTTTCCATGTGCTGATTTATAAGAACAGACTCACTGAATAATATATCCTTTCTCTTTTAAATTGCTGTATCTCCTTTAATACAATGTACCTGGACCACAGCATCCAATAGGAGTTGTCTGGGCTATGTAGAGATGTTGCAGAACTGTCCTGTGAAGAACCACATGTTTGTGAGTTATTGTTGGTATTAAGCATGTACTCTCCTGTTAGCCTTTTCAATACACTTGTTAGTTTCTACAAAATGGAATGTTATCTATCTTCTGCAGTTGCTGTGTTTGTGCATGTGTGCTGCAATAAGCAAGAGATACTAGATTGTATAGCTACCAAACGAATAAGAACATAAGAACATAAGAAAGTTTACAAACATTCAGCCCATCTTGCTCATTTGGTTGTTAGTAGCTTATTGATCCCAGAATCTCATCAAGCAGCTTCTTGAAGGATCCCAGGATGTCAGCTTCAACAACATTACTGGGGAGTTGGTTCCAGACCCTCACAATTCTCTGTAAAAAAAGTGCCTCCTATTTTCTGTGTCAGTGCAATTAAAGGAATGTGTCAGTGCAATTAAATGATCTGCTGCTTTCACAGTAATTGTGTTTATGTCGTCGTTTTTTTCATCTTGTCGTTGTCCCAGGTATTGGAAGGGAGTTCTAGAATTGTAGGCGTGTCACGGATATGGTAATCAGTGGTGCAGTCGAGCGGGAACTCGCAGAATTAACAGGCAAGTCAAGTCACATGACTCGCATCTCGCACACAGCTGTCTGAGTCAGCCAGCAGTCCTTGTAAAGCAATGAAAAGAGCATTGGGAACAACTTCTATTAAGAACTACATCTGTAAGAATGAAAAACATGCTGACGAAGACGACAGCAAGAGACAGTGCATCGACTACGACTGAGGACACAACCGCAAACGAAGCCACCGACACACAGACACGCAAATAAAGTAAAGCATTCTGACACCATGAAGAAAAACACTTTGTGGAAATACTTGTAGAAATCAGATAAATGCATTACCTCTTATATATGTTACTGGAAGTTCAGCATACAAATGAAATGGGAGGCTGTGTGGTCCAGTGGTTAAAAAAGGGCTTGTAACCAGGACATCCCCAGTTCAAATCCCGGCTCAGCCACTGTCTAAGTTTGTGATCCTGAGCAAGTCCCTTAACCTCCTTGTGCTCTGTCTTTCAGGTGAGATGTGGTTGTAAGTGACTCTGCAGCTGATGCACAGTTCACACACCCTAGTCTCTGTAAGTCGCCTTGGATAAAGGCAGCTTCTAAATAAACAAATAATAATGAAATGGGATTTCATGTAATAATTCTTGTTTAAATCTAGATGATAGTGTTGTTCCGGTCCCTTCAGATTTAGGACTTACACCACTGATGGCAGGCAGAGATTCGAATCGAAAAGGACTTGAATCTGTCCCTTGGAGTTCAGGGATTTTGTCTCTTAGATTCAGGGAGGATACTCTTTGGTGTTCCACTGAATGGACTGGAGAAAGTCACATGTGTTTACTGTGTCGCATACGTTTTCACTTTTTCTATTTCAATGATTGCCATGTTTTTGCATAGAAGGAAAAATGGGTTCAACTTTGTGGCCATATCTTTTTGTATGGAGAAGCCCTGAATACACCGTTTTGCATTGCAAATAGACATTTGAATAAGGGCTAGCTGGTCAAACATACAGTTATGTTCCTTTCCCAACATGTCCCCAAACATGCCACATGAGGATGACATTGTAATGTGGCTGCACGTCACAAAGCACGTTCTTCAAGATAATTACATGGGGATCATGTCATTTGCTAACATAGCATCTAAGTTACCCCATCCTTAGTGAATGAATAACTGAAGGTCCACATGAATGTCTGAATGTAACCATGCATTGAAGATAATGGAAATATATAGGTAAGAAAACCAGGTATAGCGTTATATAAAAGAACACAGAATCACCTGTCAGACATAAGAAATACAAAAAGTAAATGAACCAATTCAACACTTTACACAAAATGAACACGAATGACCTACAATGTGTCGTTTTAGAAGAAGTCCAATTAGATAAAGTGCTGTACAGAAGAATAAAGACAAATCAATTGATATACTCTCAATACCATGATGCCTGTGGGGTTACATAGAAAGGAATAGTAGATTGTTACATCATTAACTATGTAGTAAATGACATCACAATCACATTAATAGATTTAAATAGAAATAAATGAGTGTCATTCCATAGCATCAAAAGCATGTAAGTACCTCCACTGTTTGTTTCAAACACACTTTCCCTACACATACCGAAACGCTGGTAAGCTGGCTGCTTTGAGATATATATATATATATATATATATATATATATATATATATATATATATATATATATATATATATAAACAAGTAGCTTTCAAACAGTGTGTGCACGTGCGTGTTAGCTTGGAGCTAACTGTTATTCAGTTAGCTCCAAGCTAACTGAATAACACAGTGCATGTCAAACACACTGCTCCCAGCTAACTGAACTATTAAAACAAACACACACACACTTAAACAGCATGATAGTCATAGGGTTGTGTGTCTCAGAGCAGGAGCACTGACACACCTCACTAGAGATACAGTATTACAATCTTGTAAATGGAGCAGCAAGCTATTTAATCATACTCAGTTTAAACTGAAGCATAACTTAGTGAGTTGGGGAAAGGAAAAAGTGTAAAAATGATTTTGTTGTAGAAGACATGAAAACAAGTTTCCTGATTAAGCATGTTATTTATAATGAATAACTATAGTAGCAGTATATAATATTATTATTTATTTATCCCAGGCAGCTTCCAGAGGCTCAGCTGTGAACGATGCAGCAACAGCCACTGTTGCAGGGTCACTAGAACAGGACCTCGGGTTCACTCCTCATGCTCAAGACAGAGCTCAAGGAGGTTCAGTGACTTGCTCAAGGTCACACAGTGAGTCAGAGGCTGAGCTGGGATTTAAAGGCAGGAACCTCCTGGGTCCAAACCTTTTCTTTAACCACCGGACCACACAGCCTCCACGGAATATAACTATGAACAGAAAATAGAAAAGTGTTGTAAAAACATTTTCAACTCTAACAAAGCAAGAAAAAAGATATTCACCGCTGGGCACTCGCATTGTAAGAAACTGGATTTAATACACTGCTTATGGCAAATGCATTTAAAATCAGATGATTTAAATGCAACGCACAAATAAAATTACTTTGGTAAAGAACGACATGAATACAAATGCATTTACCTTTGTATATGCTGCCCTTTGTGAAAGAAGCAATGCTTTAAGCTGCTTGCAAATCCATAGAAGAAGAATAAACACAAGTACAAAATAGTTCCTCTTATTAATGCATGATGTCAGAATAGTTTTTGTAAATGCGCTTTAGCGAGAGCAATCTGATTTTCAAGAAAAACACCACCAGTGTTCACGAAAATCCGAGTTTCTTCTTGCATAATTAAAAAGAAAAACATATCTGCTGTCAAATGTAAAATATTAATTTAATTATTTCACATAGAGAATGAAATATGTGCTTTATAAACTGGGAAATGATATAAAGACTCCTGCAGAACTTAGTAGCGGACCGATGGCCCGGGCTAGAAATTAGGATAGAAAGGTGGTTGCTGACTGAGGCTGGCGTAGCCAACGCATTCCAGGGGCGAAGCCCAGCTACCGAAAAACATATACGAGTGTTAATATTCGAAGAGCCGACCCTCGGGAGAGGAAATCGGTCTAGGGCGCCAGGACACGAAATGGAAGTATGAGGGATTCGCCACTCGGGACAGCAGGGTACCCAGCATCTGAGGCTTCTGTAAAGGGGCGCTCATTAAACCCCGTGATGGCAGAGACTCCGCGCTGCCTGGGACCTGCAGTAAAGAGAAAGCATGCAGGTTTATAGCAAACACAGCACAGCGCAGTAAGGAGGGCGTGTACCTGGGGATCTCTAATTAGTCTCTAATTCTCTATAGCCCCGATCACCTGCACTCCCACTGTCTAGTGTTTACCGGTTGTCTGAATGTGTGAGTTTTTTTTTAACGTCGCACTGCCTTTCTCTTCCTGTATGTAGTCTACACTACTGAACGCACAAATTATTTCCCGCCAGCGAAAAAAAAAGCACAAGTCAGCTTGGAGTCCTTTTGATCAGCTTGGTATCGTTTTGATCAGCTTGATGTGCTTCCCAATAGCTTTCAAAACCATGATTTAATCATCCGAGTAGATGACTCCTCTGTGCTACTGCGTACCAGTAACTGAGAGAGGTACTATTCTCGAGAGGCGTTCACTTGCCTGGTGCCAACTTCCATTCATCTAAATTTCCAATTTTAACATCCTAGATTTTAGGCATTATAACACAACTATAGCCCAACATAATGACTGCTGTTCTGTGTATGCTTAGCCTTGTGTTTTAAAGATGGTATTCCATATATATAGATAGAAAGATAGATAGATAGATAGATAGATAGATAGATAGATAGATAGATAGATAGATAGATAGATAGATAGATAGATAGATGGATAGATATTTAACTAGCCAGTGGTCAAAACGAGCTTCACCTATTAGAGTTGTACAGTATCTCTTTCCTGAATACTGGGACGTACAAAAGGTAATCAAGGAGACTCGCCCTTTATTACGCCAAGCTGCTTGTCAATACAAACCACCATGCAGCGGGCTGTAGAAATTCACAGTATTATACTCCTAGAGGCAGAGGCATAATAACCATGAAGGCAACAAAGCACAATTGGATTCTTTTGGTTTCTTCGATTTTGCGTAAGTCAGATATTTCTTTATTTTATATATATATATATATATATATATATATATATATATATATATATATATATATATATATATATATATATATATATATATATATTTGTATTATTAAACAGTCCGGTATTCCTCTATCTTGTATTGTGGACTGTATTGTTTTTTTTAACACTGTATTGTTTGTGTGTCTGAATGATTTCCTAAAACAAAAGAAACTCTCAAATAAGTTTATAAGATAGATTTCTGAAACAGTTTATAATGTCATTCTTAAACATTTATTTTACAGTATCAGTTTTATTTGCTAAACGTTTTGTCATACTTTAGTATGTATGTATGTATGTAATCTGAGTCTCAAGTACAGTACAAGCCTAATTCTACTCCTTGACTCAGCTGTTGGCTCCAAACATCCACCTACATTTTGAATCAGAAAAGCGCACGCTGTTGTACAGGCGCAACAGTTAATTGGCCATTCTGTACATATATATGACTAATTCAATAACGATCCGAATTCAAATTGGAGAATATAAAACATTAAAAAAAAAAATTATCGGATCGCCTCTGTTTTAGACAGTTATTTGTTAAGGTTGTACGAATCCTTGCATTTTGTCTTCAGCTGACAAAGCACTCAAATAATAAGACGACAGGTCAGCATAAAAAACATCATTACATTTTGCTCATGATGTGTTGTTGTTGGTGTTGGTGTTGTTGGTGTTGTTGGTGTTGGTGTTGGTGTTGTTGGTGTTGGTGTTGGTGTTGGTGTTGGTGTTGGTGTTGGTGTTGTTGGTGTTGTTGTTGTTGGTGTTGTTGTTGGTGTTGGTGTTGGTGTTGGTGTTGTTGGTGTTGGTGTTGTTGGTGTTGGTGTTGGTGTTGTTGGTGTTGGTGTTGGTGTTGGTGTTGGTGTTGGTGTTGTTGGTGTTGGTGTTGGTGTTGGTGTTGGTGTTGGTGTTGTTGGTGTTGGTGTTGTTGGTGTTGGTGTTGGTGTTGTTGGTGTTGGTGTTGGTGTTGGTGTTGGTGTTGTTGGTGTTGTTGTTGGTGTTGGTGTTGTTGGTGTTGGTGTTGGTGTTGTTGGTGTTGGTGTTGGTGTTGGTGTTGGTGTTGGTGTTGTTGGTGTTGGTGTTGGTGTTGTTGGTGTTGGTGTTGGTGTTGGTGTTGGTGTTGGTGTTGTTGGTGTTGGTGTTGTTGGTGTTGGTGTTGGTGTTGGTGTTGGTGTTGGTGTTGTTGGTGTTGGTGTTGGTGTTGTTGGTGTTGGTGTTGTTGGTGTTGGTGTTGTTGTTGGTGTTGGTGTTGTTGGTGTTGTTGTTGGTGTTGGTGTTGTTGGTGGTGTTGGTGTTGGTGTTGGTGTTGGTGTTGGTGTTGGTGTTGTTGGTGTTGGTGTTGGTGTTGGTGTTGGTGTTGTTGGTGTTGTTGTTGGTGTTGGTGTTGTTGGTGTTGTTGGTGTTGGTGTTGGTGTTGGTGTTGGTGTTGGTGTTGTTGGTGTTGGTGTTGGTGTTGTTGGTGTTGGTGTTGTTGGTGTTGGTGTTGTTGTTGGTGTTGGTGTTGTTGGTGTTGGTGTTGGTGTTGGTGTTGTTGGTGTTGTTGGTGTTGTTGGTGTTGGTGTTGGTGTTGGTGTTGGTGTTGGTGTTGTTGGTGTTGTTGGTGTTGTTGGTGTTGGTGTTGTTGGTGTTGTTGGTGTTGGTGTTGGTGTTGGTGTTGTTGGTGTTGTTGGTGTTGGTGTTGGTGTTGGTGTTGGTGTTGGTGTTGTTGGTGTTGTTGTTGTTGTTGTTGGTGTTGGTGTTGTTGGTGTTGGTGTTGGTGTTGGTGTTGGTGTTGGTGTTGTTGGTGTTGTTGGTGTTGGTGTTGGTGTTGGTGTTGTTGTGTTTTGTCTTGCGCTTAATCCATTAAGTACCAAATACATTTATTTGAAAAAAATCAGAACACATATGTAATTCGATACGTTACATTTAGACTTACCTTGTCCGGTTAACCAAACGAGAGTAAGTTATCATATCCTTAAAGAGAAAATTCAAATAATAGTTAAAATGCTCCAAAAATATAAAGTATCCTGTCCTGAAATGAGGACAATGGCATTTAATGGGTTAAATCAAGATAAGCAACGTAATCGCATCTCCAGTATACCGTATTAATGTGGTAATTCAAGTATTACGAAAGAGCAATATCAGGATTTCTGCATTTATTTAAACTAGACATACACAAGAACCACAGACACTTGTCAAAGTTTTTTCTTTTTTTGTTGCTCATGTTAGTTATTAATACTCTAATAGGGTTATTTTAATATCTATCTATCTATCTATCTATCTATCTATCTATCTATCTATCTATCTATCTATCTATCTATCTATATATATATATATAAAGTTATGAGAAATACATGTTCTTACAACCATCCCCATGCAGGGAAATATTCAGATCTCACACATGACTTGTGTTCATGAATTGGGAGGATACTGTATGTTAATACTGACACGGGCAACTTTTTTAAAAAACTTTTTTTTTATTCAAAACTGTTCATTTATAATGCAGGGGGTATGTGTTTTCCAATCTAATTGTTGTACATATTAATGTCTCCTGTTTCTTGTTTGTTTTTGAAGTTACAATCGTACAGGATGGATCTGACGCGGTGGCTGTATCAGGTATAGTAACCTGCTACTTACACTTATAAAAATGAGCTCCAATTCCTCTGCATTCATTTGTGTCTGAATATTTTATGTTTTTACAGATATTTCCAAATTCATTTCATAGTTGGCCACAGAAAAAAAGTGGTGACAGATTTCAAACGAAATAGGTAGAAACTCCATAGGAACAGCAGTCATTTTATTGTGGAAAGTGCAACTCAATAATGAATAAGTGGCAAGCCCTACAGTATGAGTACAGGCTGGAATATACATGATGTGTGATCTGTAGCCTACAGTGCCTTCGTTTATATTGGAGTACCCCCCCATTCTGTTTCAATATAAACCCTAACCCTAACCTCATTCTGTTTCAATATAAACCCTAACCCTAACCCCATTCTGTTTCAATATAAACCCTAACCCTAACCCCATTCTGTTTCAATATAAACCCTAACCCCAACCCCATTCTGTTTCAATATAAACCCTAACCCTAACCCCATTCTGTTTCAATATAAACCCTAACCCCATTCTGTTTCAATATAAACCCTAACCCCAACCCCATTCTGTTTCAATATAAATCCTAACCCTAACCCCATTCAGTTTCAATATAACCCCTAACCCTAACCCCATTCTGTTTCAATATAAACCCTAACCCTAACCTCATTCTGTTTCAATATAAACCCTAACCCTAACCCCATTCTGTTTCAATATAACCCCTAACCCCAACCCCATTCTGTTTCAATATAAACCCTAACCCTAACCCCATTCTGTTTCAATATAAACCCTAACCCTAACCCCATTCTGTTTCAATATAAACCCTAACCCTAACCCCATTCTGTTTCAATATAAATCCTAACCCCAACCCCATTCTGTTTCAATATAAACCCTAACCCCATTCAATATAAATAACCAAGTCTGGTCACATTTCATACCTTCATGGTTACCTCGAGTTCTGTAAAAAGAGCTTTAGAAAAAGAAAGACAATAATGGGAGGAATCAGTGGTTCAATAGCGATTCTAAGATATGTGGTTCATAAGATTTGTATTACATTTTTCAAGCCTTTGTTTTTCCTTTCCTGTAGGCTACAAAACTGGCATAGACCTAACCCTAAGAGTATGAAATGTTTTCAGAAACCCCTTTGGCAAAGACAGCAACCACTGCCAAATAAGAATGTTACAAAATTGCTGTAGCTCATCGTGTTTTTCTTTTATGAAAGGTAATAAAATAGGTATAATTATTGACGACTGGTACCATTTACAAGCTGTTGTACTATGTCCCTTCCACAAAGCTGGTGGTATTAAATGCATGAACTACCTACATAACTGATGCTTTAACTTCAACAGCAACTACAACCATGCCTGAGACCATCACTGCAGGAAGTACTGTATTAGAAACAACAGAAAATACGACAGCAGAAACAACAACAGCAACCACACTGGACACCACTACAGAAAGTACATTAGAAACAACAGCAGCAACCACACTGGACACCACTACAGAAAGTACATTAGAAACAGCAACAGCAACCACACTGGACACCACTACAGAAAGTACATTAGAAACAACAACAGCAACCACACTGGACACCACTACAGAAAGTACATTAGAAACAGCAACAGCAACCACACTGGACACCACTACAGAAAGTACATTAGAAACAGCAACAGCAACCACACCGGACACCACTACAGAAAGTACATTAGAAACAACAACAGCAACCACACCGGACACCACTACAGAAAGTACATTAGAAACAGCAACAGCAACCACACTGGACACCACTACAGAAAGTACATTAGAAACAGCAACAGCAACCACACTGGACACCACTACAGAAAGTACATTAGAAACAGCAACAGCAACCACACTGGACACCACTACAGAAAGTACATTAGAAACAACAACAGCAACCACACTGGACACCACTACAGAAAGTACATTAGAAACAACAACAGCAACCACACTGGACACCACTACAGAAAGTACATTAGAAACAACAACAGCAACCACACTGGACACCACTACAGAAAGTACATTAGAAACAACAACAGCAACCACACTGGACACCACTACAGAAAGTACATTAGAAACAACAACAGCAACCACACTGGAAACCACTACAGAAAGTACATTGGAAACAACAACAGCAACCACACTGGACACCACTACAGAAAGTACATTAGAAACAACAACAGCAACCACACTGGACACCACTACAGAAAGTACAACAGCAGAAACAACAACAGCAACCACACTGGACACCACTACAGAAAGTACATTAGAAACAACAACAGCAACCACACCGGACACCACTACAGAAAGTACATTAGAAACAACAACAGCAACCACACCGGACACCACTACAGAAAGTACATTAGAAACAGCAACAGCAACCACACTGGACACCACTACAGAAAGTACATTAGAAACAGCAACAGCAACCACACTGGACACCACTACAGAAAGTACATTAGAAACAACAACAGCAACCACACTGGACACCACTACAGAAAGTACATTAGAAACAACAACAGCAACCACACCGGACACCACTACAGAAAGTACATTAGAAACAGCAACAGCAACCACACCGGACACCACTACAGAAAGTACATTAGAAACAACAACAGCAACCACACTGGACACCACTACAGAAAGTACATTAGAAACAGCAACAGCAACCACACTGGACACCACTACAGAAAGTACATTAGAAACAGCAACAGCAACCACACTGGACACCACTACAGAAAGTACATTAGAAACAACAACAGCAACCACACCGGACACCACTACAGAAAGTACATTAGAAACAACAACAGCAACCACACCGGACACCACTACAGAAAGTACATTAGAAACAGCAACAGCAATCACACTGGACACCACTACAGAAAGTACATTAGAAACAGCAACAGCAACCACACTGGACACCACTACAGAAAGTACATTAGAAACAACAACAGCAACCACACTGGACACCACTACAGAAAGTACATTAGAAACAACAACAGCAACCACACTGGACACCACTACAGAAAGTACATTAGAAACAGCAACAGCAACCACACTGGACACCACTACAGAAAGTACATTAGAAACAGCAACAGCAACCACACTGGACACCACTACAGAAAGTACATTAGAAACAACAACAGCAACCACACTGGACACCACTACAGAAAGTACATTAGAAACAACAACAGCAACCACACTGGACACCACTACAGAAAGTACAACAGCAGAAACAACAACAGCAACCACACTGGACACCACTACAGAAAGTACATTAGAAACAACAACAGCAACCACACCGGACACCACTACAGAAAGTACATTAGAAACAGCAACAGCAACCACACTGGACACCACTACAGAAAGTACAACATCTGAAACAACAACAGCAACCACACTGGACACCACTACAGAAAGTACATTAGAAACAACAACAGCAACCACACTGGACACCACTACAGAAAGTACAACAGCAGAAACAACAACAGCAACCACACTGGACACCACTACAGAAAGTACATTAGAAACAACAACAGCAACCACACTGGACACCACTACAGAAAGTACATTAGAAACAGCAACAGCAACCACACTGGACACCACTACAGAAAGTACATTAGAAACAACAACAGCAACCACACCGGACACCACTACAGAAAGTACATTAGAAACAACAACAGCAACCACACTGGACACCACTACAGAAAGTACAACAGCAGAAACAACAACAGCAACCACACTGGACACCACTACAGAAAGTACATTAGAAACAGCAACAGCAACCACACTGGACACCACTACAGAAAGTACATTAGAAACAACAACAGCAACCACACTGGACACCACTACAGAAAGTACAACAGCAGAAACAACAACAGCAACCACACTGGACACCACTACAGAAAGTACATTAGAAACAGCAACAGCAACCACACTGGACACCACTACAGAAAGTACAACAGCAGAAACAACAACAGCAACCACACTGGACACCACTACAGAAAGTACATTAGAAACAGCAACAGCAACCACACTGGACACCACTACAGAAAGTACATTAGAAACAACAACAGCAACCACACTGGACACCACTACAGAAAGTACATTAGAAACAGCAACAGCAACCACACTGGACACCACTACAGAAAGTACAACAGCAGAAACAACAACAGCAACCACACTGGACACCACTACAGAAAGTACATTAGAAACAGCAACAGCAACCACACTGGACACCACTACAGAAAGTACATTAGAAACAACAACAGCAACCACACTGGACACCACTACAGAAAGTACAACAGCAGAAACAACAACAGCAACCACACTGGACACCACTACAGAAAGTACATTAGAAACAGCAACAGCAACCACACTGGACACCACTACAGAAAGTACAACAGCAGAAACAACAACAGCAACCACACTGGACACCACTACAGAAAGTACATTAGAAACAGCAACAGCAACCACACTGGACACCACTACAGAAAGTACATTAGAAACAACAACAGCAACCACACTGGACACCACTACAGAAAGTACATTAGAAACAGCAACAGCAACCACACTGGACACCACTACAGAAAGTACAACAGCAGAAACAACAACAGCAACCACACTGGACACCACTACAGAAAGTACATTAGAAACAGCAACAGCAACCACACTGGACACCACTACAGAAAGTACATTAGAAACAACAACAGCAACCACACTGGACACCACTACAGAAAGTACAACAGCAGAAACAACAACAGCAACCACACTGGACACCACTACAGAAAGTACATTAGAAACAACAACAGCAACCACACTGGACACCACTACAGAAAGTACATTAGAAACAACAACAGCAACCACACTGGACACCACTACAGAAAGTACATTAGAAACAACAACAGCAACCACACTGGACACCACTACAGAAAGTACATTAGAAACAGCAACAGCAACCACACCGGACACCACTACAGAAAGTACATTAGAAACAGCAACAGCAACCACACTGGACACCACTACAGAAAGTACATTAGAAACAACAACAGCAACCACACTGGACACCACTACAGAAAGTACATTAGAAACAACAACAGCAACCACACTGGACACCACTACAGAAAGTACATTAGAAACAACAACAGCAACCACACCGGACACCACTACAGAAAGTACATTAGAAACAGCAACAGCAACCACACCGGACACCACTACAGAAAGTACATTAGAAACAGCAACAGCAACCACACTGGACACCACTACAGAAAGTACAACAGCAGAAACAACAACAGCAACCACACTGGACACCACTACAGAAAGTACATTAGAAACAGCAACAGCAACCACACTGGACACCACTACAGAAAGTACATCAGAAACAACAACCACACTGGACACCACTACAGAAAGTACATTAGAAACAACAACAGCAACCACACTGGACACCACTACAGAAAGTACATTAGAAACAGCAACAGCAACCACACTGGACACCACTACAGAAAGTACATTAGAAACAGCAACAGCAACCACACTGGACACCACTACAGAAAGTACATTAGAAACAACAACAGCAACCACACTGGACACCACTACAGAAAGTACATTAGAAACAGCAACAGCAACCACACTGGACACCACTACAGAAAGTACATTAGAAACAACAACAGCAACCACACTGGACACCACTACAGAAAGTACATTAGAAACAGCAACAGCAACCACACTGGACACCACTACAGAAAGTACATTAGAAACAACAACAGCAACCACACCGGACACCACTACAGAAAGTACATTAGAAACAACAACAGCAACCACACTGGACACCACTACAGAAAGTACATTAGAAACAACAACAGCAACCACACTGGACACCACTACAGAAAGTACATTAGAAACAGCAACAGCAACCACACTGGACACCACTACAGAAAGTACATTAGAAACAGCAACAGCAACCACACTGGACACCACTACAGAAAGTACAACAGCAGAAACAACAACAGCAACCACACTGGACACCACTACAGAAAGTACATTAGAAACAACAACAGCAACCACACTGGACACCACTACAGAAAGTACAACAGCAGAAACAACAACAGCAACCACACTGGACACCACTACAGAAAGTACATTAGAAACAACAACAGCAACCACACCGGACACCACTACAGAAAGTACAACAGCAGAAACAACAACAGCAACCACACTGGACACCACTACAGAAAGTACATTAGAAACAGCAACAGCAACCACACTGGACACCACTACAGAAAGTACATTAGAAACAACAACAGCAACCACACTGGACACCACTACAGAAAGTACAACAGCAGAAACAACAACAGCAACCACACTGGACACCACTACAGAAAGTACATTAGAAACAGCAACAGCAACCACACTGGACACCACTACAGAAAGTACAACAGCAGAAACAACAACAGCAACCACACTGGACACCACTACAGAAAGTACATTAGAAACAGCAACAGCAACCACACTGGACACCACTACAGAAAGTACATTAGAAACAACAACAGCAACCACACTGGACACCACTACAGAAAGTACATTAGAAACAGCAACAGCAACCACACTGGACACCACTACAGAAAGTACAACAGCAGAAACAACAACAGCAACCACACTGGACACCACTACAGAAAGTACATTAGAAACAGCAACAGCAACCACACTGGACACCACTACAGAAAGTACATTAGAAACAACAACAGCAACCACACTGGACACCACTACAGAAAGTACAACAGCAGAAACAACAACAGCAACCACACTGGACACCACTACAGAAAGTACATTAGAAACAACAACAGCAACCACACTGGACACCACTACAGAAAGTACAACAGCAGAAACAACAACAGCAACCACACTGGACACCACTACAGAAAGTACATTAGAAACAGCAACAGCAACCACACTGGACACCACTACAGAAAGTACATTAGAAACAGCAACAGCAACCACACCGGACACCACTACAGAAAGTACATTAGAAACAACAACAGCAACCACACTGGACACCACTACAGAAAGTACATTAGAAACAACAACAGCAACCACACTGGACACCACTACAGAAAGTACATTAGAAACAACAACAGCAACCACACCGGACACCACTACAGAAAGTACATTAGAAACAACAACAGCAACCACACCGGACACCACTACAGAAAGTACATTAGAAACAACAACAGCAACCACACCGGACACCACTACAGAAAGTACATTAGAAACAACAACAGCAACCACACCGGACACCACTACAGAAAGTACATTAGAAACAACAACAGCAACCACACCGGACACCACTACAGAAAGTACAACATCTGAAACAACAACAGCAACCACACTGGACACCACTACAGAAAGTACATTAGAAACAACAACAGCAACCACACTGGACACCACTACAGAAAGTACATTAGAAACAGCAACAGCAACCACACTGGACACCACTACAGAAAGTACAACAGCAGAAACAACAACAGCAACCACACTGGACACCACTACAGAAAGTACATTAGAAACAACAACAGCAACCACACCGGACACCACTACAGAAAGTACATTAGAAACAGCAACAGCAACCACACCGGACACCACTACAGAAAGTACATTAGAAACAGCAACAGCAACCACACTGGACACAACTACAGAATGTACATTAGAAACAGCAACAGCAACCACACTGGACACCACTACAGAAAGTACATTAGAAACAACAACAGCAACCACACCGGACACCACTACAGAAAGTACATTAGAAACAACAACAGCAACCACACTGGACACCACTACAGAAAGTACATTAGAAACAACAACAGCAACCACACTGGACACCACTACAGAAAGTACATTAGAAACAGCAACAGCAAAAACACTGGACACCACTACAGAAAGTACATTAGAAACAACAACAGCAACCACACTGGACACCACTACAGAAAGTACATTAGAAACAACAACAGCAACCACACTGGACACAACTACAGAAAGTACATTAGAAACAACAACAGCAACCACACTGGTCACCACTACAGAAAGTACATTAGAAACAACAACAGCAACCACACTGGACACCACTACAGAAAGTACATTAGAAAAAACAACAGCAACCACACTGGACACCACTACAGAAAGTACAACAGCAGAAACAACAACAGCAACCACACTGGACACCACTACAGAAAGTACATTAGAAACAACAACAGCAACCACACTGGACACCACTACAGAAAGTACATTAGAAACAACAACAGCAACCACACTGGACACCACTACAGAAAGTACATTAGAAACAGCAACAGCAACCACACTGGACACCACTACAGAAAGTACATTAGAAACAACAACAGCAACCACACTGGACACCACTACAGAAAGTACATTAGAAACAACAACAGCAACCACACTGGACACCACTACAGAAAGTACATTAGAAACAGCAACAGCAACCACACTGGACACCACTACAGAAAGTACATTAGAAACAACAACAGCAACCACACTGGACACCACTACAGAAAGTACATTAGAAACAGCAACAGCAACCACACTGGACACCACTACAGAAAGTACATTAGAAACAACAACAGCAACCACACTGGACACCACTACAGAAAGTACATTAGAAACAACAACAGCAACCACACTGGACACAACTACAGAAAGTACATTAGAAACAACAACAGCAACCACACTGGACACCACTACAGAAAGTACAACATCTGAAACAACAACAGCAACCACACTGGACACCACTACAGAAAGTACATTAGAAACAACAACAGCAACCACACTGGACACCACTACAGAAAGTACATTAGAAACAGCAACAGCAACCACACTGGACACCACTACAGAAAGTACATTAGAAACAACAACAGCAACCACACTGGACACCACTACAGAAAGTACATTAGAAACAACAACAGCAACCACACTGGACACCACTACAGAAAGTACATTAGAAACAGCAACAGCAACCACACTGGACACCACTACAGAAAGTACATTAGAAACAACAACAGCAACCACACTGGACACCACTACAGAAAGTACATTAGAAACAGCAACAGCAACCACACTGGACACCACTACAGAAAGTACATTAGAAACAGCAACAGCAACCACACTGGACACCACTACAGAAAGTACATTAGAAACAACAACAGCAACCACACTGGTCACCACTACAGAAAGTACATTAGAAACAACAACAGCAACCACACTGGACACCACTACAGAAAGTACATTAGAAACAACAACAGCAACCACACCGGACACCACTACAGAAAGTACATTAGAAACAACAACAGCAACCACACTGGACACCACTACAGAAAGTACAACAGCAGAAACAACAACAGCAACCACACTGGACACCACTACAGAAAGTACATTAGAAACAACAACAGCAACCACACTGGACACCACTACAGAAAGTACAACAGCAGAAACAACAACAGCAACCACACTGGACACCACTACAGAAAGTACATTAGAAACAGCAACAGCAACCACACCGGACACCACTACAGAAAGTACATTAGAAACAACAACAGCAACCACACCGGACACCACTACAGAAAGTACAACAGCAGAAACAACAACAGCAACCACACTGGACACCACTACAGAAAGTACATTAGAAACAACAACAGCAACCACACCGGACACCACTACAGAAAGTACATTAGAAACAACAACAGCAACCACACTGGACACCACTACAGAAAGTACATTAGAAACAACAACAGCAACCACACTGGACACCACTACAGAAAGTACATTAGAAACAGCAACAGCAACCACACTGGACACCACTACAGAAAGTACATTAGAAACAACAACAGCAACCACACCGGACACCACTACAGAAAGTACATTAGAAACAACAACAGCAACCACACTGGACACCACTACAGAAAGTACATTAGATACAGCAACAGCAACCACACTGGACACCACTACAGAAAGTACATTAGAAACAACAACAGCAACCACACTGGACACCACTACAGAAAGTACATTAGAAACAACAACAGCAACCACACTGGACACCACTACAGAAAGTACAACATCTGAAACAACAACAGCAACCACACTGGACACCACTACAGAAAGTACATTAGAAACAGCAACAGCAACCACACTGGACACCACTACAGAAAGTACATTAGAAACAACAACAGCAACCACACTGGACACCACTACAGAAAGTACATTAGAAACAACAACAGCAACCACACTGGACACCACTACAGAAAGTACATTAGAAACAGCAACAGCAACCACACTGGACACCACTACAGAAAGTACATTAGAAACAACAACAGCAACCACACCGGACACCACTACAGAAAGTACATTAGAAACAACAACAACAACCACACTGGACACCACTACAGAAAGTACAACAGCAGAAACAACAACAGCAACCACACTGGACACCACTACAGAAAGTACATTAGAAACAGCAACAGCAACCACACCGGACACCACTACAGAAAGTACATTAGAAACAACAACAGCAACCACACTGGTCACCACTACAGAAAGTACATTAGAAACAACAACAGCAACCACACTGGACACCACTACAGAAAGTACATTAGAAACAGCAACAGCAACCACACTGGACACCACTACAGAAAGTACAACAGCAGAAACAACAACAGCAACCACACTGGACACCACTACAGAAAGTACATTAGAAACAACAACAGCAACCACACTGGACACCACTACAGAAAGTACATTAGAAACAACAACAGCAACCACACTGGACACCACTACAGAAAGTACATTAGAAACAACAACAGCAACCACACTGGACACCACTACAGAAAGTACATTAGAAACAACAACAGCAACCACACTGGACACCACTACAGAAAGTACATTAGAAACAACAACAGCAACCACACCGGACACCACTACAGAAAGTACATTAGAAACAACAACAGCAACCACACTGGACACAACTACAGAAAGTACATTAGAAACAACAACAGCAACCACACCGGACACCACTACAGAAAGTACATTAGAAACAACAACAGCAACCACACCGGACACCACTACAGAAAGTACATTAGAAACAACAACAGCAACCACACTGGACACCACTACAGAAAGTACAACAGCAGAAACAACAACAGCAACCACACCGGACACCACTACAGAAAGTACATTAGAAACAGCAACAGCAACCACACTGGACACCACTACAGAAAGTACAACAGCAGAAACAACAACAGCAACCACACCGGACACCACTACAGAAAGTACATTAGAAACAACAACAGCAACCACACCGGACACCACTACAGAAAGTACATTAGAAACAGCAACAGCAACCACACTGGACACCACTACAGAAAGTACAACAGCAGAAACAACAACAGCAACCACACCGGACACCACTACAGAAAGTACATTAGAAACAACAACAGCAACCACACTGGACACCACTACAGAAAGTACATTAGAAACAACAACAGCAACCACACTGGACACCACTACAGAAAGTACATTAGAAACAGCAACAGCAACCACACTGGACACCACTACAGAAAGTACATTAGAAACAACAACAGCAACCACACTGGACACCACTACAGAAAGTACATTAGAAACAACAACAGCAACCACACTGGACACCACTACAGAAAGTACATTAGAAACAACAACAGCAACCACACTGGACACCACTACAGAAAGTACATTAGAAACAGCAACAGCAACCACACCGGACACCACTACAGAAAGTACATTAGAAACAGCAACAGCAACCACACTGGACACAACTACAGAAAGTACATTAGAAACAACAACAGCAACCACACTGGACACCACTACAGAAAGTACAACATCTGAAACAACAACAGCAACCACACTGGACACCACTACAGAAAGTACATTAGAAACAACAACAGCAACCACACTGGACACCACTACAGAAAGTACATTAGAAACAGCAACAGCAACCACACTGGACACCACTACAGAAAGTACATTAGAAACAACAACAGCAACCACACTGGACACCACTACAGAAAGTACATTAGAAACAGCAACAGCAACCACACTGGACACAACTACAGAAAGTACATTAGAAACAACAACAGCAACCACACTGGACACCACTACAGAAAGTACATTAGAAACAACAACAGCAACCACACTGGACACCACTACAGAAAGTACAACATCTGAAACAACAACAGCAACCACACTGGACACCACTACAGAAAGTACATTAGAAACAACAACAGCAACCACACTGGACACCACTACAGAAAGTACATTAGAAACAGCAACAGCAACCACACTGGACACCACTACAGAAAGTACATTAGAAACAACAACAGCAACCACACTGGACACCACTACAGAAAGTACATTAGAAACAACAACAGCAACCACACTGGACACCACTACAGAAAGTACATTAGAAACAGCAACAACAACCACACTGGACACCACTACAGAAAGTACAACATCTGAAACAACAACAGCAACCACACTGGACACCACTACAGAAAGTACATTAGAAACAACAACAGCAACCACACTGGACACCACTACAGAAAGTACATTAGAAACAGCAACAGCAACCACACTGGACACCACTACAGAAAGTACATTAGAAACAGCAACAGCAACCACACTGGACACCACTACAGAAAGTACATTAGAAACAACAACAGCAACCACACTGGACACCACTACAGAAAGTACATTAGAAACAACAACAGCAACCACACTGGACACCACTACAGAAAGTACATTAGAAACAGCAACAACAACCACACTGGACACCACTACAGAAAGTACAACATCTGAAACAACAACAGCAACCACACTGGACACAACTACAGAAAGTACATTAGAAACAACAACAGCAACCACACTGGACACCACTACAGAAAGTACATTAGAAACAACAACAGCAACCACACTGGACACCACTACAGAAAGTACATTAGAAACAGCAACAGCAACCACACTGGACACCACTACAGAAAGTACATTAGAAACAACAACAGCAACCACACTGGACACCACTACAGAAAGTACATTAGAAACAACAACAGCAACCACACCGGACACCACTACAGAAAGTACATTAGAAACAACAACAGCAACCACACTGGACACCACTACAGAAAGTACAACAGCAGAAACAACAACAGCAACCACACCGGACACCACTACAGAAAGTACATTAGAAACAACAACAGCAACCACACCGGACACCACTACAGAAAGTACATTAGAAACAACAACAGCAACCACACTGGACACCACTACAGAAAGTACATTAGAAACAACAACAGCAACCACACTGGACACCACTACAGAAAGTACATTAGAAACAGCAACAGCAACCACACTGGACACCACTACAGAAAGTACAACAGCAGAAACAACAACAGCAACCACACTTGACACCACTACAGAAAGTACATTAGAAACAACAACAGCAACCACACCGGACACCACTACAGAAAGTACATTAGAAACAGCAACAGCAACCACACCGGACACCACTACAGAAAGTACATTAGAAACAACAACAGCAACCACACTGGACACCACTACAGAAAGTACAACAGCAAAAACAACAACAGCAACCACACTGGACACCACTACAGAAAGTACATTAGAAACAACAACAGCAACCACACTGGACACCACTACAGAAAGTACATTAGAAACAGCAACAGCAACCACACTGGACACCACTACAGAAAGTACATTAGAAACAACAACAGCAACCACACTGGACACCACTACAGAAAGTACATTAGATACAACAACAGCAACCACACTGGACACCACTACAGAAAGTACATTAGAAACAACAACAGCAACCACACTGGACACCACTACAGAAAGTACATTAGAAACAGCAACAGCAACCACACTGGACACCACTACAGAAAGTACATTAGAAACAACAACAGCAACCACACTGGACACCACTACAGAAAGTACATTAGAAACAGCAACAGCAACCACACTGGACACCACTACAGAAAGTACAACAGCAGAAACAACAACAGCAACCACACCGGACACCACTACAGAAAGTACATTAGAAACAACAACAGCAACCACACTGGACACCACTACAGAAAGTACATTAGAAACAACAGCAGCAACCACACTGGACACCACTACAGAAAGTACATTAGAAACAACAACAGCAACCACACTGGACACCACTACAGAAAGTACATTAGAATCAGCAACAGCAACCACACTGGACACCACTACAGAAAGTACATTAGAAACAGCAACAGCAACCACACTGGACACAACTACAGAAAGTACATTAGAAACAGCAACAGCAACCACACTGGACACCACTACAGAAAGTACATTAGAAACAACAACAGCAACCACACCGGACACCACTACAGAAAGTACATTACAAACAACAACAGCAGCCACACTGGACACCACTACAGAAAGTACATTAGAAACAGCAACAGCAACCACACTGGACACCACTACAGAAAGTACATTAGAAACAGCAACAGCAACCACACTGGACACCACTACAGAAAGTACATTAGAAACAACAACAGCAACCACACCGGACACCACTACAGAAAGTACATTACAAACAACAACAGCAGCCACACTGGACACCACTACAGAAAGTACATTAGAAACAACAACAGCAACCACACTGGACACAACTACAGAAAGTACATTAGAAACAACAACAGCAACCACACTGGACACCACTACAGAAAGTACATTAGAAACAACAACAGCAACCACACTGGACACCACTACAGAAAGTACATTAGAAACAACAACAGCAACCACACCGGACACCACTACAGAAAGTACATTAGAAACAACAACAGCAACCACACTGGACACCACTACAGAAAGTACATTAGAAACAACAACAGCAACCACACTGGACACCACTACAGAAAGTACAACAGCAGAAACAACAACAGCAACCACACTGGACACCACTACAGAAAGTACATTAGAAACAGCAACAGCAACCACACTGGACACCACTACAGAAAGTACATTAGAAACAACAACAGCAACCACACCGGACACCACTACAGAAAGTACATTAGAAACAGCAACAGCAACCACACTGGACACCACTACAGAAAGTACATTAGAAACAACAACAGCAACCACACTGGACACCACTACAGAAAGTACATTAGAAACAACAACAGCAACCACACTGGACACCACTACAGAATGTACAACAGCAGAAACAACAACAGCAACCACACTGGACACCACTACAGAAAGTACATTAGAAACAGCAACAGCAACCACACTGGACACCACTACAGAAAGTACATTAGAAACAACAACAGCAACCACACCGGACACCACTACAGAAAGTACATTAGAAACAGCAACAGCAACCACACTGGACACCACTACAGAAAGTACATTAGAAACAACAACAGCAACCACACTGGACACCACTACAGAAAGTACATTAGAAACAACAACAGCAACCACACTGGACACCACTACAGAAAGTACATTAGAAACAACAACAGCAACCACACTGGATACCACTACAGAAAGTACAACAGCAGAAACAACAACAGCAACCACACTGGACACCACTACAGAAAGTACATTAGAAACAACAACAGCAACCACACTGGACACCACTACAGAAAGTACAACAGCAGAAACAACAACAGCAACCACACTGGACACCACTACAGAAAGTACATTAGAAACAACAACAGCAACCACACCGGACACCACTACAGAAAGTACATTAGAAACAACAACAGCAACCACACTGGACACCACTACAGAAAGTACATTAGAAACAGCAACAGCAACCACACTGGACACCACTACAGAAAGTACATTAGAAACAACAACAGCAACCACACTGGACACCACTACAGAAAGTACATTAGAAACAACAACAGGAACCACACTGGACACCACTACAGAAAGTACATTAGAAACAGCAACAGCAACCACACCGGACACCACTACAGAAAGTACATTAGAAACAACAACAGCAACCACACTGGACACCACTACAGAAAGTACATTAGAAACAACAGCAGCAACCACACTGGACACCACTACAGAAAGTACATTAGAAACAACAACAGCAACCACACTGGACACCACTACAGAAAGTACATTAGAAACAGCAACAGCAACCACACTGGACACCACTACAGAAAGTACATTAGAAACAACAACAGCAACCACACTGGACACCACTACAGAAAGTACATTAGAAACAACAACAGCAACCACACTGGACACCACTACAGAAAGTACATTAGAAACAGCAACAGCAACCACACTGGACACCACTACAGAAAGTACATTAGAAACAACAACAGCAACCACACTGGACACCACTACAGAAAGTACATTAGAAACAACAACAGCAACCACACTGGACACCACTACAGAAAGTACATTAGAAACAACAGCAGCAACCACACTGGACACCACTACAGAAAGTACATTAGAAACAACAACAGCAACCACACTGGACACCACTACAGAAAGTACATTAGAAACAGCAACAGCAACCACACTGGACACCACTACAGAAAGTACATTAGAAACAACAACAGCAACCACACTGGACACCACTACAGAAAGTACATTAGAAACAACAACAGCAACCACACTGGACACCACTACAGAAAGTACATTAGAAACAACAACAGCAACCACACTGGACACCACTACAGAAAGTACATTAGAAACAGCAACAGCAACCACACTGGACACCACTACAGAAAGTACATTAGAAACAACAACAGCAACCACACTGGACACCACTACAGAAAGTACAACAGCAGAAACAACAACAGCAACCACACTGGACACCACTACAGAAAGTACATTAGAAACAACAACAGCAACCACACTGGACACCACTACAGAAAGTACATTAGAAACAACAACAGCAACCACACCGGACACCACTACAGAAAGTACATTAGAAACAACAACAGCAACCACACTGGTCACCACTACAGAAAGTACATTAGAAACAACAACAGCAACCACACTGGACACCACTACAGAAAGTACATTAGAAACAACAACAGCAACCACACTGGACACCACTACAGAAAGTACATTAGAAACAGCAACAGCAACCACACTGGACACCACTACAGAAAGTACAACATCTGAAATCCCAATGGGAAGCACAGTACCTGGAACACCAAAATCAGACCGAACAGCAGTGACTAAAGCATCGTCTACCCCTCATGCTCCCAACACCACCACCCCAACAGGAACTACATTATCTGTACCCCAATCAACACCCATCACCTCAACGGTATCAAGCAGTTCTAGCGGTAAGGGGTTTTTTTCTGTAAATTTAGTGCTTTGGGTTATTGCTGTATAGATAGAAGAGTTTTTGTAGGATAAAAGTTGAGGAAACATTTGCTATTTAGTTAGTGTATATTTATCAGTGGCACATGAATTTTCAATTTAATAAATGTCCCTTCCTGCAAGCGTTTTATAGGTGTATGGGTTCATGACACTAGGCTATTGTAGCGCCAGAACATAGTCATCTTTGTGTGATAAAATGTAGATCAGCTAAGGCTAGCATTATTGAATGCAGTGGTGCTTCCCAGTCATAAAGGAATTGGGCTCTACTACTGTAGATATTATACGGAAGTTTCAAATTAACTATTGGAAACAGTGTGATTTTGGCTATAGTGAGAGGCAGGACTAGCAGACATCCTATCATATAGGTGTAAATACTGCTGTCTTTTAACAGTATATTATAGATGGGCCTTTCAGCCAATCAGAGTGCACGTTTCGCCTTCTGTGTTCCACGACACATCATGGAGAAACCCTATTCATGACATCACCTGTGCCACTTTGCTGGACGCCACCTACTTCAAAAAATCCTATCCGAGGCACCGTCAAGCACAGCCATTCAGCTGAAACGTGCAGCGAGAAGAGATTCATTTTTAAACAGGGTTAACAATTCAAGAGCGCTACTATTTTCCATCCACTTTAGTTGAGATGTGGCTCGTGGTTCGAGTGAAGGACTGGATTAGCTACGTGGAGACTGTGCAGCAGCAATGTGTTCTGTTCTCTCTCCACTAAGCCAGGCTCTGAGAAGCAGTGTGGCTCATGGTTCGAGTGAAGGACTGGAGTAGCAAAGAAACATAAGTCTTGGTCCTTCTGTTCTCTCGCAAGGTTTAAGGCAAGCCACAGTTCAGTTTGGGTGCTTCATGGAGCCTGTGATTTCACACATTCTTTGGCATTCCATCTGATTTGAAAGTTTTAAATGTTCTCTGGGCGTTGTAATGAACCTCGTCCTAGCGGCTGATGAGTTAATAACCCTGACCTCTCCACTACAGGGCTCGCTTTTTGATTCAATAGTAAGTGGTTTGTCTTTGAACTGTATGGTTAGTGGTCTATGGTCCAGCCCTCACCTTTCCATTCAAATCAATGGGCTGAGATTCCAACTCGTTAGAACATCAATGCATGGACGCATTGTGTCATGGCTGTTTTGACTGAGCATGTTCATACTTTAAATACAGACTGCATTCAACATTTTAGGAGATGTGGTGAGTTTGTACCTCTTATACAAGAGGTTTAAAAAAAACAAAAGCGACGTTGTTGATGCATCCGTCCTCTCAACCAACAGAGAACCCGAAAGGGAGAATTTCAAACATTAATCAGAAACACGCAGGTATGTGACAGTGAGAGACAGTTTAGGTATTTTAGAATGACAGGTGAAAGGTTTGACGATCTGGTAAACGGATTGGGAACATTTCTTCAATGCAAAAATACACATGTGATGCAGCGACACCTGCAGAAAGACTTGCAGTCACACTGCACAGAGCAACTGGCAATTCCCAGCAAAGCATGGCCACAGCCTTTACATTCTCTCCAGTCCTTTTCTATTGCTTTCTGAATACGACACACCAACGCTGTTTCTATTATTTGGGCATCTCTATATTCTGTAAGTGAGGGGTTATATAAATGTGGACGTCTATGAACTTCTTCTATTAAAAGTTCCTCGAAGTCTTGCTCCATGATGGATTACCAGCGTACGACCGTTCAGCAAATGTTGACATTGATCACCATCGACCCCATGCGATTTCAGGTCACAGATGCATGAGAAAAGGCTGTACGACGTTCCAAAAAAGAGACGCATGTCGCAAGAGTGTGGATGATGTGATTCCAGCCAGTCGCACAGGGTCAGAGACCCTCAACTGTTGTGTTTTGACTGTAACTTCTACTTAAAGAGGTCTAATGGTCCTTGAACCCATGGCCTTGATTGGGGTACTTTACCTGAATGAAAAGAGCCCTATTGTGGAGTTTAGTGAACCACTTTTTTAAATGATATTTTGGGTAAAACATTTTACCCAAAATATCACAGACTAGCTCTGTGTTGTTGTGCATGTTTGAAAGAGCCACTTTATTTATTAGTTCTCATATGTTTCTGTTCCATCCAGAAATCCTTTCCACGACAGCATATGAAGACTCACACCTGGGCTGGAGAACCACAGGGATTGTCATTGGAGTGATAGTCGGGGCTGCTTTGTTAATATTGCTGATCTGTTTATTAATAATGCTAGCAAGGAAAATGACTGGGAAAACGTCAACGTACTCACTAGACCCAAAGGAACTCGCACAGAGCTATAAACCAAGGGGAACTATGGGAACTTTTTTTTATCAAGATATATAGATGAAT
Organism: Acipenser ruthenus; assembly: GCF_902713425.1. Taxonomy (NCBI): domain Eukaryota; kingdom Metazoa; phylum Chordata; class Actinopteri; order Acipenseriformes; family Acipenseridae; genus Acipenser; species Acipenser ruthenus. The sequence continues at coordinate 777,978 of NC_081196.1, forward strand.
ATTTTTATTTATATTTCTACCATATTTTTGCAAACAAAAGAATTCTAAAGTATAACAATGCTGAATGCGCACAAATGAGAAACAATCATACAGTGTACATTTATATTTATGTGTTCAATTTAAACACAATATTGAAATCGATAATGCACTTTGTAAAGGCAGAATCAGAGACTTTTGAAGAATTGTCTTTATTCCATGCTTTTAAATCCAGGTTTATAATTGAATTGAATGTGTCAAATATGAACGACTCCTATAGTTTTTTTATTTTTATTTTGTGATTATTAAGGTGAGAGAAAGCAGCAGCTCTAGAATGATGGGTAATCAGGATACAGTCAGCATTATGCTGAAATCTGCATATCCCGATTACCCATGATTCTATATCTACTGTTTCCTCTCACCTTCATTCGAAAGCTACTTCTATATCCACACACACATGCATAGTATAATATATACACTGCATGCGCTTGTGTTATTATTATTTATACATAGAGATGAATCCATTCAATTTCATTTATTTTATATACAGTGTGACTTCCTTATAAGCCTTCATAATCTTTTTTTATTTAATCTTATTACGTGGTTTAAAATTTAGTTTTAAAAAATACTAATGATAATCTTGGATTGAACGAAGGCACCAGAACATGGCAATGCTGTCTGTGTTGAAACCGTCAGAAATGCTTTCTTACATCCAGTTGCTTTTATTTGTTTTTAAACACATTGTACTGCGTTGATTATACACGGAGGGATTTTAAAGATGACATGACAGGTTATGTACGTATGTATGTGCTTGAAATTATTACTAAAACATCTGTTTGTGTTTACCTTTAAAATAAGTCATGATGTTGTTTTTCAGAAAAAATCTAATATATATTATTATAATATTGGGGTACACCTGGTAAAAAAAATCTATCTATCTATCTATCGATCTATCTATCTATCTACATACATATATATATATATATATATATATATATATATATATATATATATATATATATAAAATACACGGATGAAGGCTATATTTGCATCCTGAGCCATTTGAAAAAAAAGACATAATACTGCAGTAGTGACGCCAAAGTGGCATATTCCTCTAGAAGATTATACTTGATCTTTGAACCCATTTGACTGCTGTGCACCTCAGGACCACTTTGAAACACAACATGTCTCGTTTTCAATCACTCAGCAACACCCACAATAGTAGTATTGTCTTTTTTTTTTATGCATTTTTTAGCGCTTTGTAAATGCTAAAGAAAAACACCAAAAGACATTTCTGCACGTTCTGCTCAAACAGTGTGTCTGCACTGAGTGACAGGGAAACAAAAGAACTGAGGGTATTTATTCAATGGTAATGTGCACAATATCAGAAATGTTTAATTAATTTAATTTACTCAGTTTAACGTAGTGTGTAGTTCAAAGTTATACATGGGACTGCTTTATTGGCATAAGGATATTTAATAAAACTTTTTTTTTTTTAAAAAACTAATAATGTTTTGCCCTAAACATGATTTATGCTTTATTTTCTTCAAATCCACTGTTTTACCTGGATTATAAATGCAATAAGACCCTTCAGGGCGTCCGTATATGTCAAATAGACTGTCTGGACTTATTGCATACACACCTGTTTGAAAGGAGGTATAACTGCCATATAATTATATATATATATATATGTATATATATATATATATATATATATATATATATATATATATATATATATATAAAGAAATACAAAAAAGTGTTTGGGGGGGGTGTACACAAAAGGTTTAAATGATGAGAAAATCATTTATTTCAGGACGTTTCAGACAAACGCCCTCCTTCAGCTGTGTAGAAAGACTGAACTGTGTTTACTTTGCTTTCTATAGTATATACAGTATTCTACATATAATATCCCCTTTAGTCATTGCGTGTATAATTCTCAAACTCCATTGTAAAATTTCTACAAATGAAAAAAATAAAAATGTGACCGAAGAGGATCCAGAGAAGACCCTGATATTATCATCTCATACAGCCAACTGGAATTCCATGCTCCCGGATAGTTTGTATCAGATTGCTTAAGAGGGTTTGTATCAGAAGATAACTCAAACCAAGGCATGAAGCATATTTTGATACACACAGTACAATACACACTGCTGTTTAACATCCCTGTAAGAGTGTGAGACACACAGTACAATACACACTGCTGTTTAACATCCCTGTAAGATTGTGAGACACACACAGTACAATACACACTGCTGTTTAACATCCCTGTAAGATTGTGAGACACACACAGTACAATACACATTGCTGTTTAACATCCCTGTAAGATTGTGAGACACACAGTACAATACACACTGCTGTTTAACATCCCTGTAAGATTGTGAGACACACACAGTACAATACACACTGCTGTTTAACATCCCTGTAAGATTGTGAGACACACACAGTACAATACACACTGCTGTTTAACATCCCTGTAAGATTGTGAGACACACAGTACAATACACACTGCTGTTTAACATCCCTGTAAGATTGTGAGACACACACAGTACAATACACACTGCTGTTTAACATCCCTGTAAGATTGTGAGACACACACAGTACAATACACACTGCTGTTTAACATTCCTGTAAGATTGTGAGACACACAGTACAATACATAAGTCTTTTACATAAGAAAACACAAGTATCAAACCTTTTCAACGTCAAATGAGCCACGTTGACATATTCTACAAAAAAAGAATAGGCCTACAGAAATGATGATGATCAAAACAAGCCCCAGGAGCACTCCTAGGACTATCACTGCAGCCCTCCAGCCCTGTACATCTCCTGCTCCAGACAGTCCTGTAAAGATCAAAGAACAGACATGGAAAATGCGCTTGAAAAACAATGTGCTATTCCAACATATAAAGCTAAGAGAATTACTCTGTTCCACAGGGATACTGTGTTACGTTTGCATGCACGAGAGTGAATACTGCTAATACGTGGAATTAATTTCAAAACCCAGTTAGAGAATTCCTGATGTTCAAAAATAACAGTAAGACACATTACATTACACTGATGAGCTCATATATACTGTATATATATAATATGGGACTTTTATATCTATAACATGGATTCCATTCTCTGGACAATGGTACAGGCTGTGTTACCTGCTGCAGATGCCTCTCCTTTTGTGGTTCTTGATGTTGCTATGGCTCTTCCTGTTGATGCCTTTGTTGGTGCTGATGTTTTAGTTGTTGTTGATTTTGTTGGTGCTGATGTTGTTGTTGATGCCTTTGTTGGTGCTGATGTTTTAGTTGTTGTTGATTTTGTTGGTGCTGATGTTGTTGTTGATGCCTTTGTTGGTGCTGATGTTGTTGTTGTTGTTGATTTTGTTGGTGCTGATGTTGTTGTTGTTGTTGTTGTTGTTGATGCTTTTGTTGGTGCTGATGTTGTTGTTGTTGTTGTTGATGCCTTTGTTGGTGCTGATGTTGTTGGTGTAGGTTTTGGTGTTGTTGTGGTTGTGGTTGTTGAATGCGTTGTAGTGATTTTGCTGTTTGTTAAGGTTCCTGGTTTTTTTGTAGTGGTTCTGGGTCTTGCAGTTGATTTTCTCGAGGTTGCCGTTGTTGGCTTTCCTGATGTTGTTGGGTTCTCTGTTGTTGGGTCCTCTGTTGTTGTTGGGTCCTCCTCTGTTGTTGTTGGGTCCTCCTCTGTTGTTGTTGGGTCCTCCTCTGTTGTTGTTGTTGGGTCCTCCTCTGTTGTTGTTGTTGGGTCCTCCTCTGTTGTTGTTGGGTCCTCCTCTGTTGTTGTTGTTGGGTCCTCCTCTGTTGTTGTTGTTGGGTCCTCCTCTGTTGTTGTTGTTGGGTCCTCTGTTGTTGTTGTTGGGTCCTCCTCTGTTGTTGTTGTTGGGTCCTCTGTTGTTGTTGTTGGGTCCTCTGTTGTTGTTGGTCTTGGTCGGGTGTCTGGTGTTGTTGGGTTGTCTAGTTTTGTTGAATTATCTGTTGCATTGTGTGATGCTGGTGTAAAAAGACAAAACAACAACTAATACCATTAAAACCCATTACTGAGATTTATGAAACAGACTCTTCAATTAACATTCACAATTCATTCCAACACAACCACTACACTAGCCATAACATGAGTTACAACATGTCTATCTGCTGTAGAAACAAACTGACTAAATAAAATCCTATAAAAACTTGTATCCCTTGTTGAATAAAACAGCTTTCAGCAACTACAGCTATGGCCAAAAGTGTTGCATCACCCTACAGAATTAACACATTGTGCTCCATGAAGTCAAATGAAACCTGCTGAGTAATATTACGTTAACATAATAAATTGCATATCGCTTTGTAGTTTTCCATATACTTAATGAAAAACAAAACAAAAAAAAACAAAAAATTTGACATTTAGAAATCTAACATGAAATACTGTACTACTAGTATGGCTTCCGGTAGACTTTTGCAAAATCATTTTGTAGTTTCTTTGATTACGTGATGTTAATTAAAAGACACAGTACATTAAGTACATTCTAACCATGCATAATAACATTGTAATTATGTGTAAGTACACCTGTATTTACTATGTAACTGCTATGTAAATACACAGTCATTAGAGACACTTCATGTAAAGTCTTACCCAATATTTAATACATATATTTATCAACCTCTACAATCACATACTTGTGTTTAGTAAATATTAGTACATTTGCGAACACAGTGCTACTCATACTAATGTTCCTGCGTTTGGAAGTATATCAGGTTTCTTTATATTTAACTGCTATACCTGTTTTCCCCCCTAGTAACCAGAAGATTGGATTCAATTGTTATATTTACCTCCTCCGTATGCCAGGCGGTTACTTCCCAGCATAACAGTTATAAGCATTATTAGCCCAATGATTCTGGAAGCCATCCTTGCTCTACTGGTGGTAAAAAAGTATGGGAGGCTGTTGGTTTCTTTTATACCATCATACTACCTTCCCCACCTAGATCTGAAAAACAAGGAATCCTAATTAATAGTGAAATAACTGCATCTAAGTATTTGCTCAACTCTGAATCACTTCTTGGGCTTGGCAAGCCCCACCTAGATATGAAAAACAAGGAATCCTAATTGATAGTAAAATAACTGCATCTAATTATTTTCTCAACTCTGAATCATTTCTTGGGCTTGCCAATCAACAGGGGTGGGGCAAACAACTCTGCCTTTGTGTTCTAGCTTCGAAGTTTGTCTAATCGCATTGTACCTGTAAAGAGCACCCTGGCATTCATTATGTAATGCACAGAAGCAGCATCTCCTTGCATGCTAGATTTTGATGGGAAAGTTCATCTCCGGACAGTTTCACAATCTTGCATCGTCTTCACGCTGAGTCAATGCCATCATAGCTGCTCAGAATGGGGTTTTCACAGGTGGTTCTATTTTTGTGTCTTGCCGATGCTCAGAACGGCTGATATCTTACCCGTTTAATGCAGACTCCAGCTACTCTGATCCACTTTTGCTGGATTTGTATAATTTCTACTTAGGTCACAGGGATTCAATTAAGTAACCCAAACAGTGGTCGATTTTTACAGACATCTTTAAATTTATAAACATGAATTCCGTGGCCCTCGTTTCACTTTATTTGTATTGCAAGACACACCATGGCAGCATGAAGTGGAATTTGACAACAAAAGGAATGCTTCACGTCACAGGACTAGGTTGACAATAATATATGGCACAAGACATTGAGAACCCAGGGTAAATAATGTGAAAGAGGCATGGGAACAAATAGCTGTTTCTGACCTGTGTACCGTCACAATATGCCTCCCCATCAGAATTTGCTACCCTTGTTTTTTTTTGTACAATGGGGGAAAAAGATGGTAATAAATTCTGATGGGTCATATTGTGGTGTCAGAAACTGCTACCCCTTTTAGAAACAAGGAAGATGAATTACCCCTGTTTGAGAAATAGTCAACAAACACCATTCATACTACATATTTTCATTGAAGTTAAATAATCTTAGGAAGGTAGCGTTGCCCCTGTTGGAAAAATAGACAACAGTAATAATTGTATCCGTTTATACTTATTTAATACCAATAAAATTCAAATGATTTGAGTAGAGAGGAAAGCACGGCTGCAAAATTGTATTCTAGTGCAAAAAAAGTCTGCGCTGACTTTGCGCTCCAGAAAATCCTGCCCAAACTACCTTAGCGCTAGTGCCGGTACTCTGTGACGTCATGAAAATCGAGTCCCAGCAGTTTCAATTTAGATTCCATTGTTTTTTTTTAATCCAGTACGGTAGTTAAAATGTCATGGCTATAAATAGCTATTACTGTATTACATCGTTTCCCCTCCCTTCTCCTGTGTTGTACGTGTGTGTTCAGCACACTTTGATAATGTAAACCCTGATCCTAATCCGCTGCCGCTGCTTGTGTAAGGGTGCAGTAAACCGTCACATCCGCAGGTGATGGGAACAATTTACCCTCATTCTGATATAGAACAGAAGGGAGCGGTTCCATGTAAATACAACGGTTCTTAAAATAGCGAACACCACACCCTTATCAAAAAGCCATTTCAATCAGCAGTGGAGCTGTAGCCCTCCACAAACGTACATTCATTTTATTGCGTCACATTTTTGTCATTAACTAACTTTTGTCAGTTTGAGATAGAGAAATGATTCCTTGAAGAGGTGTTCGAACTCATACTATAAATCACTCACTGTAAAACGTCACCTGTGAGGCTGTGACATCAGCGCTTCCTGCAGCCGGACATTGATACTTTGCAAACGTGGCAACTTTTTAAATCTTTGTGCATGATATAGGGATCAGAGAAAGGGTTAGAGTTAGGATTTGGATTAGGGTTAGGGTAGCAGTGTGGAGTAGTGGTTAGGGCTCTGGACTCTTGACCAGAGGGTCGTGGGTTCAATCCCAGGTGGGGGACACTGCTGCTGTACCCTTGAGCAAGGTACTTTACCTAGATTGCTCCAATAAAAACCCAACTGTAGAAATGGGTAATTGTATGTAAAAAATAATGTGATACTTTGTAACAATTGTAAGTTGCCCTGGATAAGGGTGTCTGCTAAGAAATAAATAATAATATGGTGCACAAAGATTTCCACATTAAGTACATTGTAACTATGCATAATAACATTGTAATGATGTGTAGGTACACGTGTTCACTGAGTAAATTAATTAGAGACACGCAAAATCAAGAAACAGTTTTACGCCTTTCTCCCACAAAAGGGCGCTGTTTAGCCTAAGTGCCTGCGTCCATCGTGAAGAAATGAAGTGATTGAAAGTGAAAAGCTGGCTTGTGTGAATGAGTAAGAGATTCATTCTTGAGATGGAAAAGAACTCTGAGTTCAGCACTTTATATCTGTATATCATATTGCTGTAAATAATTCAAGGCTGAGCAAACCTTTAGGACCAACTAGGGATTGAAATAGCTTTTCTTTTTTTTTTTTTTTTTTTTTAGCAAATGTATTCTTTGATTTATTTATTTTAAGATCTATTTAAGGCTTGCTAAAGCTGTCAGGCAAAACGGCAGGAAATCAGGTGACCACTGAAACAGCGATGCTTTTAAGTACTTTTATTTAACAAAATAAGACAAATGACTTTTAAACAAATAACATTACAGTTGAACAGCAACCCACTGCCACTCCCCAGCCTCTACACGACTGAGAACCAAAGCAAGTTATAATACTATACTAATAACAACATACGGGAGCAACAGCATTTCTTTTTTTCTTCGTTTGTTGATGTTTTTGTTGATGTTGTTCAGTTATTTTGATTCATGCTTCCAGCTCCCAATTTCCAATGCAAATGTAATGCATACTTCTGCCAGTTCAAGAGGGACTTATGTGCCTTGTCTCTTTGTACCCATTTCATAATAAACCCATCAGGGAGTCCCATGTGTGAGCCACTCTGCAGACGAGGCCTTAATTAACTGGTGTGCTTTGAAGGTATCTCCTCTTGGGGCCTAAGTGCACCATCTGTGTGGAGAGGCCTCCTGTTATCCACCCCTCTGATAACCAACACCCCCCACCCTCAGCAGCAGCACATGCCTCCTGCATATCACCATGGCAACCATCTGATAACCAACACCCACCAAACTCAGCAGCAGCACATGCCTCCTGCATATCACCATGGCAACCATCTGATAACCAACACCCACCAAACTCAGCAGCAGCACATGCCTCCTGCATATCACCATGGCAACCAGGCAGCAAGGCCTGAAAAAAAGCAACAGGAGTCCAAATCAGCTTTCCATTTTTCACACAAATGTGATCAGTCTAGTAAGATACTGTAGTGTAAGGTAGAACATGGCAGTGTGCTTTCCTCAGAGAGCACAATCTGTAGACCGAAACAGGCTTGTGCTTGTGTCTGTGTGTGTGGGTGTGTGTGTGTGTGTGTGTGTGTGGGTGGGTGGGGGTGGGTGGGGGTGTGTGTGTCTGGGTGGGGGTGGGTGTGGGTGGATGGGTGTGTGTGTGTGTGTGTGTGTCTCTGTGGGTGGGGGTGTGGGTGGAGGTGTGGGTGTAATTTCTTTTATCACCAAAGTGTATCTGAAACCTGTCTTTTAAATATGCATTAAGTTTCTGTAAACGTTAGTACACAAAGGTGTTTTGTACTATGTACAATGATTTAAACATTTTTCAAAATTCTTGGCTATGATTTGTAGGAGGTTTTCCTGGGAATCAGATAAGGTCTTCTGTTATGAATTACAAAAGCTAAAACTCTTCGAACTTGAATTATTACCTTATATGGATTATCACCACAGATCCCTACTTGTAAATGACCATATAAAATTGGAGCATAGTGTTTTCAAACTCTGAAAACTGGACTGAAAGAAACCACAGAGCAAACCTCAGCCGCAGAGGCGATACAATGCTGTTTACAGATGATGATTATTGTCTTTGAATATTAAATGAAGATCATTACACCTCAGGGATGGCTTGTTGGTTATGAAATATTTGGAAGCATTCCTGCAGTCGTTTATTAATCTCCATTCATTTTGCATTCACAGTGTAATGTTCCAGCTGAAGAGCTGTGCATTTCCCAGTTTTCCCTGGTTTGCCTTGTTAATGCAATGCTTTACCATACCTCCCTATTCAGAATTCAGAACACATGCAGCGTTTCACTGAAAGGCCTGAAGTTGCCTACAATGATCCCTTCCGCTAGTGACATGAAGAATACATCAAGTATTTGAAGTGCGGGTGATTGACAATTAATCAAGTTATATAGAAGTGCTTGTCTGGCTTTTTAATTCAATGCTCTTTGCAAGTGTTTTTTTTGCACTTTTTTTTGCAGAATGCTTTCATCTGGTGGGGGTAAGAGTTTCTTTATATTGTATTGTATTATCAGAACACTAATATCCCAGTGTGTCTTCAGAGAAACGTGCTGAGGTACTGTACAGTAAATGTTCTTAAATGAAACGGGTTATTCTTAAAATGCAACATCGTGTTTACATTGGAGTCCCGTCTGGAGTCCTTTCAGTTTAGCTTTTCATTTCGCACAGTAGATGCTGGATTATATTTCCAGAGAACAGCAGAATAATTGAATTGTCAGTTGCCACGGTAACATACATTAGGGCGGTATTGAAACAATCAATAATTTAACATTTGATATTACATTTTAATGCTGTGACACAAGGTTCTTAGGCTTGTTTTGTATTGTGAATTTAATACATTCATTATTTGAACAATTAGCCATCTCATTAACATGTTTTAGTTGGCATGTCTAAGATACCCTAGAAATGTTTCCTACAGTAAAAGCATAGCACAGCGTATTAAAGTGAAGGCATGGTAAAGCATAGGCAAACATAGTAAAGCCCAGAGAGCCAGTCAAGTGTGATTAGGGGACAAGCACATGAAACGTGGGACCTGAATCATATCTTGATGCCAGTGTGCTCACCTCCCCCTCGGAGGAGCTCCATGTTTTATTCAGGCTTCTAAACATAGCAGTGCACTTTGAAAGGGTCCATTATTCTTTTTTTCCATCTATTTTGTCTTTTTTTATTTCATCCATGCCTGAATCATGGATCTCAAGCGGCAGAAAGCAGCTATGTTCTGGAGCTCAGATCTCCTGGTGTCAAATGCACCCAGCCTATGAGAGAGCCGTTATGTGGGCTGGTCTGCTGACATTCTGTCGTAGTTGCTTGGACCATGTTCCCTTTGTGTTCAGGTTGTTGTAAAATACAGATTGCAAGTGTGCTGTGTCAGCAGTTTATTGCTATATGAATTTTGTCCAATAAACACAATATATAATAATAATAATAATAATAATAATAATAATAATAATAATAATAATAATAATAATAATAATAATAGGAATTGGGGGAAACCTATTGTAGAGACAACTTTACTGTACATACATACTCTGTACTGTAAATCTATAGGTACTGTAGCTATAATGCAATTTAATCATATACTAATGCAGCAATTCATTGATTATACAATGACATTGTAGAGATGCACTAGCAGCCCCAGCCGCTGTGCATGATTCCTGGTGTCGTTTTGCAGCTAAGCGAAGAAGTGAGGCTTATGGTTTCCCACAGTGGTTAAACAATGCAATATTACTGAGCAGGGTACCAGCAGGGGGAGGCTAAGTGTGCAGCTGCTGTCATCCCCCCTCCTCCTGTCCTGAGTGAGGGGCTGTGTCAGGGGACCAGCACGGTGTCTGTCTCAACAACAGGACACTTTGTTTTCAAATAAAACACAGGCTGGTGGATACTGACACATTGTAAATTGCAGCAATGCATCTTTCTATATCCCCTTTGGTCACTGCATGTGTGGAGCTGTATTGTCTTCATGGCACATCATGGTCTTAAAATAGATATTTCATGATTAAACATAATATTTATCAAAGCAGGGAAAAAATAGTGTCATCATATTGAAAATGGATGATTTTTCTCTGCAGTTATTATACAAAAACACTTGAGAGAAATCGTGAAGTCGGTGAAACAGAATAGCCTTCCATATAAACATCCCAGGATGCTCTCTGTTAAATAGAGCAGCCACACCATATTGACTGTCTGCACCTCCACATCAAAATGATCTAAATTTGTTCCTCTTTGCTTAAAGACATGTCACACCTGATAGAAACCAGTAACCAATATGAGCCCAATGATGACTGATTTACACCCAGCAGAATGACACTCTGTTTATAGTCCTACAGTATGTACTAAATGACAATCTACCCTTTTTATATACTGCAAATGGAGGCAAATGTGTTTCTAAACTACCAACAGAGAGTCCACACTGTAAAACAAGGGCTCCTGCAATCTCCTGGAAAGCGTATCGTGTTTAAAAAAAAAATCTGTTACAAATCAGTCATTCTTTTCATGTTTTTCTTCCAATTGTGTCTCCTCATTTACATTTCAAAGGCTTGGTTTCAGCTCATAAGCTGTTTTGTAGATCTTAATCTATCATTTATGAAACATGTTATTCTGGTTGAGCAGTTTTTTTTTTTAACAGTGTTTGAAGAAGGTTTTTGCTGTCTGTTTTCAATTGGGTGGAGTGTACAGTCCACCACAGTCCTCAGCGTCTCAATGGATTGGCTTCTCTCTCTCGGAGCATCATTCGATGTTTGAAAAATTCACCAAATTAAAAGGATCTTGCACCCCAGGAGGTGCATCATTGACAAGCAAAAATGTATGCTGTGTCATTTTAATACCCAAGAAGATGATGAATATGTATAGCCACCTACTCATAGAAGGAGATGGTATAGAGTTATTTTTATTGTGATGGTGGGCTTTTCATTTGTTTAGACCCAATCCAGTTGTAGTTCTTAGAGGGCAGACCCACTGTTTTCAGCCCTCGTGTTTATTTGTAATAAATGCCTATATGGAGATGATGTGATATGTATTCGTGTAGCATGGCTGAATTATATTTGCAAAGATATAATCGAGCTGCCACTTTCTGATGCCATCTCACTATAAACACAATGGCGGGCAGCCACGCCCACAGTTTTAATAAGAGCGTAATATAACAGATAATGACTGCAGTTATCAATTTATAGAGTAAAACTCCTCCCCCTGGGGCAGCAGTTTTCCACTATTAGCCTCATCTCCAGGCAATGTTTGTACACTGCTGTTATACCACGGTCAAACCACTGCAAAGTATAGGAGATACTGCAATCCTAATGAAAGAATGGAAAAGCACAGGCAAGCATGGTAAATCACTTACAAGTCCGGCAAAGCATCGTGTTTATCAATGGAAAAAGCATGGTGTAAACAGGGGAGAAACACTGGAAACGGTGCTATAAATGTGCAGATTGAACCGGGCTCGTCACCAGGTGGTAATCAGGTGCTTACTGTTAGGTGCTGTTTTGTTTTGCCCTGCAGCTTGAGCACTACATGGTTAAGTGCAGAGGATTGTTATTTCTCACAGTCCCTCCATTTGTAGACACACGTTCCCTGATTGCCAGGGTAACGGTCAGTGTTGTGTGATGCACTGCTGTTACAGATGCTATCCCGTCGGTGAGATGAGAGGAGGTTAGAAGCTCTGTAACCACCAATGCAGATGAGCCTGGCTCTTTTGCACAGCGGTAAGGTGCTTGCTTGCAGTGCGCGAGGTCAACGGTTCGCGCCCAGCCTCTGCCCTGTTCCACTGGTACGGTGACACAGATCTTATGGACTGGCTGTAGTCGATCGCCGAGGTTCAAGGAGGGGGTGGGGGTGAGTGGAACGGGCAGTGTTGTGTGATGCTACATGTTCTGTCCCCTGTAGGTGAGATGAGGTTAAAAGCTCTGAACCCATGAAAGGCAAAGGTCTGAAATGCAGCACATGAGTATGTTTTTTTTGGCAGAGCCTCTCATTTAAAATGGGCAACATTTAGTTGAGCGTTCTTCAGCAGCAGCAACCTATTTATGGAAGCCATGTTCCTCTAAAGGGCAGGGATAACGCCAAAGCACATAAACTATAGGTAGAACATCAGCTGTGAACCAGCCACCAGCAACAGCGAAACAGAAGACGGCAAGTTATTTACAAGCACTTTATTTGAAGGGAAGCAATCGATCTACAGAATACAGTACTGTCACTGTAAAGCGGGTACTGTACAACACTTTACATTATACTTAATAACAAATACACGCAGATTCATTCATTCTTTTACACAGCGTGTATTTTGCTACTGCAAAATAAATATAGCACCATTTTTGTATGTATGTATGCATGTATGTATGTATGCATGTACGTTTTGAGCTTCCAGCACCTTGGTAAATGCTGAAGACATGCATGTTTTCCATACATCGGAGAAGGACAACGATACCAGTGTATTTCTAGCCATTATAATACAGGTTCTAATTCCATTTAGCAACATTGACATTGTGTTTTCTCTTTCTAACTGATCAGTTTTCCTGCAGGACACGACGGCAGGGATTCTGTGTGTGTTTATTTTTTCCTTTTATTTATTTCACGTCAGGCGAGAAGCACACAACCTTAGCGCTGCCTCGTGTCGGTACCGCCTCCGCCGCTGGCTCTCCTTCTCCAGCAGCAGCACCGCTGGCATGACCGCTGGCATGACCGCTGGATCCGCAGATGTCGACATTAGGGTCTCTAAAAATCAACACAAGATTAAGTACAAGAAAAAAAACACACACATGTAAGGCATATTTATTATAAAGTACAATACATGTCAGGGATGGAAATATCACTACCGTTGCATAGCAGTTTGATCCATTCCTGGATTTACTATGAGACACTCCTGAGCTTGTTACTTATACACTGTGGCAGATCAAGCTCATGGTAAAACCTGGAATGGGTGAAACTGCTATGCAATAGGAGTCTTATTTCAAGCCCTGTAATGTACCAAAGTTAATATTTAGAATAGGATAGAACTAAGAGCAAGGTCCTCCCACTCTGGGTTAAGTTTTTTTTTTTTTTTTTGCTGTTTAAAAAATAGATTCTGTACAGGTTCTAATAAAATGAAAAGTACACATCAGATATGTCCATTAAAAGTAGTTTTTGCCTGAAAAAAAAGAATTTGGACATAAGAAACCAGATTTTGTATATAATAATAATAATAATAATAATAATAATAATAATAATAATAATAATAATAAACATTAGGAAATAGAATATATTGTACTATTCTGTGACATCACAGAATTTAGAATGAGTGAATTAAGCACGAACACTCCCCATATAAAAGTTTACCATGGTAAATGAGATTTTTGCAGTTTCCCATGCTTTTCCCCATGCGTTTACTGCACATTTACCACAGTTCAGATAACCACACTTGCTTTACCATGCTTCTCTTCTCTTCCTTCCCATGCTAAGCATTGCACAGCACTTCACTGCACAGTAAACTTTTATAGGGGTCGTTCACACAGTGTGGTGACACTGAGCTGAAGCACAGCCCATGGCGGAGGACTGGGAGAGTCAAGATCCCATCTTCTTTACCTGTGTTAAAGATCCTATAGTAAATATTCATATTGATAATGAGCAGAGGTCCTGACTCCAGTGCACGAGTCAATCACCCCCACCCCACCCCATCCCACCCTTCAGGACAGGGCTCTTTGGGTCAAAGCATGCACCCTCAAAGAGATCACCGGCGCACTTAAAGTACCTTCGGATCACCTTCTTTAATAAATAACAATCCAGACAGCTTTTTTTTTTCCTGCTTTTGCATTTATTAATAATTGCAATAAATAAAAGAGCAAGCAGAGGTCACAAGCACATCACAATCAAATGTTTGCAGTACACGACTTTCTGTTTGTTAAATAGTCATTCTCACAGCAGCAGCAGCAGCAGCAGGAATGAATGAGAGATAGCACCAAGTGGCGGCGATGGTGTGCTCAGCACTTTACATGGACAATCTGTGATACGCAACAAAACCTGAACGCTGCAAAATCATAAAGAGCTGTTTCTCCTGCACAGCAGACCTCACTGCTTTTCAGATCGCGTTTGTATCGCTGTTACGAGCAGATGAAATTGTAGATTCTGGACTAAATACATTTGTAAAGGTGATGATATTTGAGCTCATAGGAAGAGAGGGGGGTTAACTCCTCTTCTATTATAACACAACCATCAGTCTCTAAAACATCTACCTTTCAATAGATTAACATGCAGGCAGACAAATACACAGATTCCCAGACTCGTTTACTGTTAGTCATGGTTTCAGACCAATGCAGGTCAAAGCTCTTTCTGTTTTATTAGAAGGATCATGCGAGGATGAAAGTGTTAAAGCAAGATTTAATGCAAGGATGATACAAGGAAATGGATGGTTTTCATGCACGCCTCACTTGTAATCCTTGCATTTATTTATTTGGGCTTGCATTCCTTGCCTCATCCAAGCATAGCCTTCGCATTTCAATAGAGCAATGCGGGGAACACTTTACATGAAAGAACTCTAATTACTGTGCATTTACACAGGAGTTACTTAGTAAGTAACATGTGTGCTTACACATCATTACAATGTTATTATGCATAGTGGCAATGTTCTTAATGTGGAATGTTTTTGCACGATACATGTATAATTATATTGAAATATTTGCCTTCTAAATCTTATCAGGATTCCATTGGTATTCATCTTTTTACTGTTCTTATTCATTTAACTGAGGGTTTCTGGTAAATGTATCTCAGAGAATCAGACAACTACATCACAATGCCCCCGAGAGGAATCTTAACAACCACTACACTGACGGCTAACAGGTAATTATATTACACGGTAACAGAGTTGGTTCCTTAGCAACCAGACTGGTGGAACCAGATACTCTCCATTAACTGTAATCCTTGAATGACCTTATTTCAGATTCAATAACGCAATGTCCAGTAACCGGAGACTGCATTTTAATTGTTTTCTACCGGCGCTCAGACAACAATTTGAATGCTTGTGTGTGTGAGTGTATGTATGTGTGTGTGTGGGTGTGTGTGTGTGCGTGTGGGTGTGTGTGTGTTGGTATGAATTCAGCAGTAACCTTGGAAATACCTGAATAGAACCAGAAACCAGCGAGCAGAGGAAATGTACATTCGTAATCACTTTGTAAAATGTTACGTAACTGCTATAGATAAGTGCTTTAATAATATCAGACCCTGACATTTAACGGAAATGACTTGGTTACTTCTTAATGATGAGAGGTAATGAATGAAAGACGAGCAGGAGAAAGACAAAAGGGTAGAGAGAGAGACAGATAGTGAGAGAGAGAGAAAGAGGGTAGGAGAGAGATGAAAAACATCTCATTAATTTTGCAGCCTTCACCCCCCCAAACAAAATAAAAGAGTGCAATGATTTTTTTTACTCTTTAGCCTCAGCCAGTTTGTTGTTGGTCTCTTTACTTTTCTCCTTTTCTTTCTCTTTCTCTTTCTCCTTCTCTTTCTCCTTCTCTTTCTCCTTCTCCCCTTCCTCTGGCTTCGATTTGGAGGTTTTCTCTGTGGCTTTCTTCTTGGAGCTGCGTCCCGAGGTGGAGTCCTGCTTTTCTTTGGCCCTTTTCACAGGTTTATGGCTTGTTGTTGTAGTTGTTGTTGTGGTCGTTGTCTTTTTTGGCTTGGAACGCTGGGTGGTAGGCTTCTCCACCTGATGAGGAAAACAACACCAGAGATTAAACCAGCCGGCTTGAACACAGCTGCAGGTTTGCAACACGGAAACACTGTGCACGTTCACAATGTGTTTTAATATGCTTTACCTTACCTCTCAGGGCTTAGCAAGCTTGCAACACGGAAACACTGTGCACGCTCACAATGTGTTTTAATATGCTTTACCTTACCTCTCAGGGCTTAGCAAGCTTGCAACACGGAAACACTGTGCACGCTCACAATGTGTTTTAATATGCTTTATCTTACCTCTCAGGGCTTAGCAAGCTTGCAACACGGAAACACTGTGCACGTTCAAAATGTGTTTTAATATGCTTTACCTTACCTCTCAGGGCTTAGCAAGCTTGCAACACGGAAACACTGTGCACGCTCACAATGTGTTTTAATATGCTTTACCTTACCTCTCAGGGCTTAGCGGCTGCAGGCTTTACCATTATTTCACTCTGCTGTGCTTTTATTATGGTAAGCTTTTATAACGGACTGTTGACACAATTTGTTATTAACTAAATTAAATATGAAATTAGCCCATGATGCATGCTGGATACAAACAGGTTAAAAGGCAAGACTTCAACAAGACAATCAACTTAGTTACTGAATTGATTGCTTAAAAAAGAAACCTATTTTTCAGCTTCAACATCCGGTGCTTAGAGGAATGAGGTATGTAAGCAACACACATATTCTCCAACACCAAAGACAAAAACAACACATCATCTATACCCTTAGAAAAGTTTACCACTGTATGATTGCACCGTATTTTTGCAGTTTTGCCATGCTTTTCCAATGGTTATTGGTTTGTAATGTTTAATAATATGCTTTATCATACCTTGCTGTTCTTTACAATGCTTACCTATGCTTCACCGTGCTTTCACTGTGTATTATGACACTTTGCTATGCTTTTACTATAGTAAACTTTTATAAGGGTAGACTTCATTATAGCAGTGAGAGGCCAAAACTCAGAGGTCCACTCCTTAAAAGTTAGAGTTAAGGAAGATACATACATGTACGAAGTAGAAACGGACAAGTGTTTTTCTAAATCTATGTTTGAGATGTGGAATCCAAAGCTGTGCAATTCAAAGTGTATAACTGATAAATAAACAGCCTAGTGTTACTTAAGCTACAACTGATTTGCTGTTTTTCATTTAGCCCCAGTAAATCTCAAGCAAAACATGCATCATTACTTGTGAAAAAAACAAAACCAATAGAAAAATCAATAGAAAATCAAACCCACATAACACACAGAGCCTGAATACATTTCCTAAACCACAGGGAGTGCGTTCCATATAAATGGACCTGTCAGACAGGATTCTGAAAAAAAAAAAAAAAAACTGCTTTGCATGGCAACAACGAATCAGCTTTCAACAATGAAATCAAAAATAGCATTCTATAAAAAACAAAGGTGCATTGGTTTTGTTCCACGAACAGTGCTGACTTTATTAATGGCCCGCTGGCCAGTTTTTGACAACCCTCTAAAACTTACTGGTAATGCAGCTGCATTCAGCTCAACCCCCTGAATGGTACTCTGCGATGCTCACAATAAACTACTCATGCCAAGGCCTAGGAAGCTGTCACTGGTACCTACTGGAATATTCACTGTACTGCACCTTGCTTAGGGTTGTAAACTATTCTAGTTGCAACTAATATATGTTAAGAGCAGCATTAATCCAGTGGAGCTCCAGTGCTATAGTGATGTCACTGAGATCCACACACCTGGTGCTCCAGTGGAGCTCAAGTACTATAGTGATGTCACTGAGATCCACACACCTGGTGCTCTAGTGGAGCTCCAGTACTATAGTGATGTCACTGAGATCCACACACCTGGTGCTTCAGTGAAGCTCCAGTACTATAGTGATGTCACTGTGATCCACACACCTGGTGCTCAGGTGGAGCTCCAGTACTATAGTGATGTCACTGAGATCCACACACCTGGTGCTCAGGTGGAGCTCAAGTACTATAGTGATGTCACTGAGATCCACACACCTGGTGCTCAGGTGGAGCTCCAGTACTATAGTGATGTCACTGAGATCCACACACCTGGTGCTTCAGTGAAGCTCCAGTGCTATAGTGATGTCACTGAGATCCACACACCCGGTGCTCCAGTGAAGCTCCAGTACAATAGTGATGTCACTGAGATCCACACACCTGGTGCTTCAGTGGAGCTCCAGTACTATAGTGATGTCACTGAGATCCACACACCTGGTGCTTCAGTGGAGCTCCAGTACTATAGTGATGTCACTGAGATCCAGTTCAACTCTTTGTAATCGGTGCTCCTGCTGGTTTCAGTCTGCAGCAAGTTATACAAGTTATACAGATGTGGAAATTGATTAGAAACAGCCCAAAAACTCGGTTACACAAGGGCATCTGGCATACTTTAATAAAGGCAATGTATGCAGCACATTCGTTGTCATGTTATTTGTCCCATCCACTCATTTATTTTATTAGTACCGAGTCAAAACAAAGAAGACGTGGCTATTCGGGTCTAAAATTCAAACTGTAAGCAGCAGGTTGAAGCGAGGTGGCTGTGCTGGATCGTTTTAGTACTGATTTAACTTGCAGACAGGAACACTTCTTGTCTGCGCTGACTTTCCAGTTTGGTTTCTGAAAGCTGCTGTTTATTTTACGTTCTGTTCAGCAGCCTCTCTAGTAGACTTTTGTTTAATGCGTGATTCTGGAGCTAAATAGCGAGCGATCGTATTTTCTCCAAATACACATTAAGATATTGAAAACAATTACCTCAGTCTGCATGTAGTTTCTTTGTGAAATAACTTAAAACGATCATCAGCCGAAATATACTTTGCTTTTTTTGTCGTCCATATCTACTATTTTCCCTGCAATGCTGAAACTAGATTTTAGCAACCTAAATCAAAACAATGCAGCACCTTTGTCCCGCCCCCTCCTGCACAGTACAGGTCACATAAAAGCAGTAAAGACGCACTGATAGGCTGAAAACTTTGTCATTTGAATAGTAAATAAAAACGTAAACTGCTTTGGAGAATTTATTTTGTAAATGTTACTTGTGGACATTTTTTGTTTGTTTGTTTTTTGCTTAAGTGCAATGCACACGGGACGGCGAAGGAATAAAAAAGGGCTATCTACAGAAGGAAGACGCATAGTTTGCGTCGCTTGCGTTGTGCAGTAGTTCATTTAAACACATTTTCTTTTTTTTTTCTCTCTGTACTTGTTTGTATGCATTGGCCCCTAAGAGGTGAATTTCGCGGTGACCCCTCAATTTCACGATTTCCGCGAAATCCGCGAAATCGCGAATTAGGTAAGTCCCTAGTTATAATAGTAACCCTCCATGGCATTTTACACAGGTAGAAATACACTGATGCACTGTTTGATGTTTGATTTTCTTAACCTTGGTGCACAAAGGCCCATATTTTAATGATACGTTGCAAACAGTGGCTTGGGTCTGACTGTGTTATCGTTCGCATCGATGCGTTCCGGAAGCTGAAACTGGCAATTTAGATTTTGTACGTTTCCAGTTATTAATGTGTTCCCCACCTCTCAAAAACCCCAAACCCCAAACTCCCTCTCGTCTTAAAGACCGTCTAGCTGGGGTCATTAATACCATTAAAAAAATGTTGTATAAATAATCTGACGATAATCCTAGATATTTTAGATCTGCCATGTGTGTGCCTATAGCTGAGGCAACATGAAGCCACTTTGTGGCTTTTGAACTTTTTCAGGCCACTGCACAGTATACCAGGGGGGACATGGGGTTTGATACAGCAAAGTTGCCTCAAACTAGGTCTCCTGGAACCCTAGTGTTCTTCTAGAACCAGGTTTGAAGCCCCTGTTCCTGTAACAGTGGCTTTGTGTTCCTCAGCTTACATGTACAGCCATGGGACCCCAGTGCTGAGTACAGCCTGACACTCAGACAGGAACAATCCAGCTCTGAGGACACACTGATGCAACACGCGGATGGATTGCACTGACACTCAGACAGGAACAATCCAGCTCTGATGACACACTGATGTGACACGCGGATGGATTGCACTGACACTCAGACAGGAACAATCCAGCTCTGATGACACACTGATGTGACACGCGGATGGATTGCACTGACACTCAGACAGGAACAATCCAGCTATGATGACACACTGATGTGACACGCGGATGGATTGCACTGACACTCAGACAGGAACAATCCAGCTCCGATGACACACTGATGTGACACGCGGATGGATTGCACTGACACTCAGACAGGAACAATCCAGCTCTGATGACACACTGATGTGACACGCGGATGGATTGCACTGACACTCAGACAGGAACAATCCAGCTCTGATGACACACTGATGTGACACGCGGATGGATTGCACTGACACTCAGACAGGAACAATCCAGCTCTGATGACACACTGATGTGACACGCGGAGGGATTGCTCAGACCGGGGCTCTTACCTTGGGAAAGTCTTTGTACAGTTCACTGTAGAGGCTGCGTATCCTCCTGCGGTCTGTCACTTTGTTATCTGCTGGCAGATGCTTCCCCTGCTCCCCCTTGAACTGGGCGCTGTAACTGGTTTCATGGGGGGTTTTATCCTCGGGAGGTGCGTACTGAGACTTGGCTTTGAAAGGCTTTACTGGCTTGACATCCGAATAGGCTCTGAATTCATTTCTGTAGGGGTGCAATCAGCCGAAACACAAACAAACAAACAAACAAAATGACATCAGCGTTAGTTTAACCAGCCAGTGTGGAATCACCAATTAGGTGCAGTTACTGCTTTTGTTCTACCAGTGTAGCCAAATAAAACATGAGGGAGGAGACTACATGAACCTCTATGTAATTATATTGTAATAATGGGGTAATTACCAATGGTTCTTGTTCTTATAATTACTGGGTAATTCAATGCAAATTTATCATACAACCACAACACAGGCCATTGCCATGTTATTACAGACTTACTGTATTCCACTTGTAGTAATCAAGTAATAGCAGATAGTGTTTAATTACTTACTTATTACTGTGTTATAACATGGCTATGTGTGCCTTGTAATCTGGTGCTGCTAAAAGTAGGCCAATTAACAACACTTACCTATGCAGGAAACCAAACACTTTATAGAACTATTGTATGATTATCAAACTAAATCCATTATAATTGAGTATAACGGATAATGATACTGTAAGACATGATTCCCATATTGCTAATTAGCCTTAATCTATTGACACTGACTGGTAGATTTATGTAAATTTCTTAGAGCATTTACAATAATAATAGGCGACTGAACCAACCATTTAATCTCAGAACTAACACAGAAGCATCCGACGGAACTCTCATGCTGCAGAAAGTATGATGCGATCAGCAGGCTGTGACGCAATGATCCGTGTGCTGAGTATTTCACTCAAGCAATCAATCAATAAGACAAGAACTAGAGGGACAGCACTTATTAGCAATGAAGCACGCTGGCTGTTTGTTTTCTAAAATGCCATTATATATCCAACACAGTTTATTCATTTAATTGAGTCTGAAACTGCGATGCAATGACCTTCCTGGTCCACTCAGCATCTTTCAGCTCAATGTCACATTGCTTATCTAGCAGAGCTAATCAAACCCAGACACATAAAAGAGAATACTTTGATATGGGATCTCCCTGTCTACTCTCAAACACAGTGCACATGTTCGAGTTACGCTTCAAAACAACTACAGAACTGGAACTACGGATTTTCAACAAGCCCACATCAACTTTTCAATGGCATAGGTTCATAACAAACCCAAATTAACAAATTACATACTCGTGAATGTAACATTTAGGGGTATTATTGCATACATATCCAAATGTCATTATAGGTGGCGTAAAACCTTTGGCCATAGCCACCTTCAGCAACTTCATCAAACTGCATCCTCTTCCCTTCTGAAAGACGGTTGTTGAATTGCATTTTCTAGCGGTTTCCTTTGCCGAATCTTCCATCTTCTCGAAGGCCTTTTCTGAGGGAACACAGGACGATGCCGAAGCAAGTGGTTTTATATGTTAACAGTCACCCAAGCACACTCAATGCAATCGACACAACGACAGATACCTTGACAACAAGGGAAACGTATCTGTACGTATGTAAACATAGCCATCAAAGCAGGTATTTACTGGCTGTCTATGACTGTGGCACCTCAGAAACATGCGTCTGTCTCACATGTCCGTTGTTTTTTCTTTCAGTTGTTGAGGCCGGGACGTTACTGTAAATGATCTGAAGGCTCTGACTCGAGGCTGCAGAAACACATTAAAACAAGCAGGCATGTTGCACACACTGCTGACTGGTTTTCCTTTCTTACCAATTGATTAGCCTGAGAGCCCCGAGAGCGCCCCTAGAGAGCACCTTGTTCCATAACTCCCTCTTGATTTAAATCCATAGCTGTCAGCCCAGACTGCTTGTGGTCAGTGCAATAGCTGGAGATCTAAGTAAAACGTCAGGTGATCAGACTGCTTGTGGTCAGTGCAATAGCTGGAGATGCAAGTAACATGTCAGGTGATCACTGCTTGTGGTCAGTGCAATAGCTGGAGATGCAAGTAAAACATCAGGTGATCAGACTGCTTGCGGTCAGTGCAATAGCTGGAGATGCAAATAAAACGTCAGGTGATTTGCATGCTTTGGAGCTTAGAACACCTTTTTTGCTGCTTAATTCCCTGAGGTCATGTCATTTGTTTCTACTATAAATGTTAATTTAATGCAATACGTCCACGTTGTACTGCGCCAGCATATGCTTTTGGAAAGTAGAGAGATCCAGTGGCTGGTGTAATAGCAGGAGTCCTAAATGTAGTAAAAGCAGTGCAGCTTTGTTTAGGCTGTCGACAGGTGCAAGACACAGAACAAGGAAAAGAAAGAAAGAAAGAAAGAAAGAAAGAAAGAAAGAAAGAAAGAAAGCAGACCATACAGATGAATTGCTATCACTCAGGATCCCCCGCTATCCCAATATGTTTATTCTGCACATTCAGTTCAAGACACACGGCTGCCTACGTGCCCCGCCCCCAGCTATCAGAAGACACCTCCTGTATATACCCTGGTATTCTAGTTAGCCCCTCCTTCGGACTAAACTACTAGAGTAGGGGGGGATGAAAATAATATTTATTTTCATACATTTAACTGTATTTGAATCATTTAATGCATACTTACATTGTTTATTCCATTTATTTAGAGCCATAGCACCTACATTTAAACTCTACCTTTCTACACTATATAATGGCTATGTTTTTTACTTCCCCCCATAGACTTGCATTGGGCTCACCCCTGCCATAGACTTCAGTTAAGCGTGTCCCTGTGCTGTAACAGGAGGTTACGCACACATGCACGGCTGCCCCCGTACTCAAGTCAACTCACCACCGGTAACTAGCTGCAAACAAAACACAAACTTAATCAAACAGACGCCTAAAACATCATGTCATTTTACAGAAGCTGTGCACGTTTCCCATAAAATCCACACAAGGCTTTACTGACGATCGTTGCGTTGCTAGGTAGATAAACAGTGTATATGTTACATTCCTGCAGTCTTTGTCAAATACACTTGCTCAACAGCATGCAGGATACATAACCTGCGGCTCTATCGCCAGCAGAATAACAATCCTAAACACAATAACAGGCATTTCAATATCTCAGTGAGGGTCTCGCCCTCACAACTTTGCCGCAGTTATTTCTACCATTACCCTTAGAAAAGTTTACTGTAGGAAAAGCACAGCGAAGTGCAATAAAGCACAGGTAAGCATTGTAAATTCCAGAGCGGTAAAGCATATTATAAAACCTGGCACAACAGGGTAGACTGTGGTAAATACATAGCGTAACAATGGGAAGAGCACTAAAATCCACTACAATACCATCACTGGTGCAAATGCAACAAAGAGATGAAAAATCAGCTAAAATACCATCACTGGAGCAAATGCAGCAAAGAGATGAAAAATCAGCTAAAATACCATCACTGGTGCAAATGCAACAAAGAGATGAAAAATCAGCTAAAAT
This sequence comes from Acipenser ruthenus, assembly GCF_902713425.1. Lineage (NCBI taxonomy): Eukaryota > Metazoa > Chordata > Actinopteri > Acipenseriformes > Acipenseridae > Acipenser > Acipenser ruthenus. The sequence continues at coordinate 802,380 of NC_081196.1, forward strand.
ACCATCACTGGAGCAAATGCAACAAAGAGATGAAAAATCAGCTAAAATACCATCACTGGAGCAAATGCAACAAAGAGATGAAAAATCAGCTAAAATACCATCACTGGAGCAAATGCAGCAAAGAGATGAAAAATCAGCTAAAATACCATCACTGGAGCAAATGCAGCAAAGAGATGAAAAATCAGCTAAAATACCATCACTGGATCAAATGCAGCAAAGAGATGAAAAATCAGCTAAAATACCATCACTGGATCAAATGCAGCAAAGAGATGAAAAATCAGCTAAAATACCATCACTGGAACAAATGCAACAAAGAGATGAAAAATCAGCTAAAATACCATCACTGGAGCAAATGCAGCAAAGAGATGAAAAATCAGCTAAAATACCATCACTGGTGCAAATGCAACAAAGAGATGAAAAATCAGCTAAAATACCATCACTGGAGCAAATGCAGCAAAGAGATGAAAAATCAGCTAAAATACCATCACTGGAACAAATGCAACAAAGAGATGAAAAATCAGCTAAAATACCATCACTGGAGCAAATGCAACAAAGAGATGAAAAATCAGCTAAAATACCATCACTGGTGCAAATGCAACAAAGAGATGAAAAATCAGCTAAAATACCATCACTGGAACAAATGCAACAAAGAGATGAAAAATCAGCTAAAATACCATCACTGGAATAAATGCAACAAAGAGATGAAAAATCAGCTAAAATACCATCACTGGAGCAAATGCAACAAAGAGATGAAAAATCATCTAAAATACCATCACTGGAACAAATGCAACAAAGAGATGAAAAATCATCTAAAATACCATCGCTGGAGCAAATGCAGCAAAGAGATGAAAAATCATCTAAAATACCATCACTGGAGCAAATGCAACAAAGAGATGAAAAATCAGCTAAAATACCATCACTGGAGCAAATGCAGCAAAGAGATGAAAAATCAGCTAAAATACCATCACTGGAGCAAATGCAACAAAGAGATGAAAAATCAGCTAAAATACCATCACTTGAGCAAATGCAGCAAAGAGATGAAAAATCAGCTAAAATACCATCACTGGAGCAAATGCAACAAAGAGATGAAAAATCAGCTAAAATACCATCACTGGAGCAAATGCAGCAAAGAGATGAAAAATCAGCTAAAATACCATCACTGGAGCAAATGCAACAAAGAGATGAAAAATCAGCTAAAATACCATCACTGGAGCAAATGCAACAAAGAGATGAAAAATCAGCTAAAATACCATCACTGGAGCAAATGCAGCAAAGAGATGAAAAATCAGCTAAAATACCATCACTGGAGCAAATGCAACAAAAAGATGAAAAGCGATGCCGTTTTGTTCCCCCCCCCCCCCCCCCCAGGGGCATGGCATTTCTAAGAGAGGAAGTCCAGACATCACTGAATCATTTGATCTAAGTAAACATACCTGCAGGAAATGAGAACGCTGCCCAAAGCCTGAGAGTTTGTATCGTTCCCTTTTTGTTCTATTGCTCAGTAAACCACTTCCCAGAACACCACTGCAGGGCAGACTTTAGTCTGCTGACATTCAGAAATCGGATCTTATTCATGAGGTTAAATCCCCTTTTAAACAGGAGCAGTGTGCTTGGCTTGCTTAAACACGGGCTACATTTCAACAGTGCAAGGGTCAGAGCTCTTCTGAATAGTATTCCTGAGTCCAGCTCAATCAAGCACAAATAATTACAAAAAAAAAACATGTTTTAAACAATTTAAAGAGCTAAACAAAGCTTTATTTTCTTGTAAGGTACCATTGTCATATTGCAGGAGTTAAAAGAGGTTAAGCAGGGATGGAAATAAGACTCCCATTGCATAGCAGTTTCAGCCATTCCAGGTTTTAATAGGAGCTTAGTCAGCCACAGTGTGTGCAGGTAACAAGCTCAGGTGTGTTGTCTTACATGAGGTCCCGATGTCCTGTAAAAAAAAATCGGAGGACCTCTGAGAAAATGATCTGGGATAAAAAGAAATGGAAGATTAACACAGGACTACATTTTACCGATGTTGTTAAAAATTCAGAGGCCACCTGTTTATGTGGTGACTTTTTAGTCCAGCGCGAATCCAGCTTTAGATCGTAGTGAGAAACCGGGTGGATCAAACTGCTATGCAATGGGAGTCTTATTTCCATCCCTGCAGGTCTCCATATGTTTACACAACGTCTACTAAGCTATGCTAGTTTAACCTGTTTGAGATGCTGAAGAGTGAATGAAGCACACAGACTGAGGCTGCGAGACCTGTGTACATACCCATAGACAGAGTGGGGAGTTTCGTGTTCTCCTTGATGGGACTTCCTTTGGAGAAGGAGGGAAATAAAATGAATTAATGGGATTTGCCACGGGACACGGGGTCCTACTCACACAGATTCAACCCACAAGACTATTTTTCTTAATGAATAAAATACAAAGTATTCATGAAGCACAGTCGCTAGAACAACAGGGCCATATTCTCAAAGCATTTGAAGTACACAGTAACATTGCAACTGAGAGGATGTACACATGTATTTACAAAGTAACTACCATGTAAATACACAGTCATTAGAGACGCCTCATGTAAAGTGTTATCCATTTCTGGTTTGTTTTTCCAGTTGTGCATCTAAACCCTCACTCTGTCATCACTATGGACAGCACAAAGAATGATCTTTCTATGCACGCTGTTTTGTTTTTATATTCAACACATATAGTACCGTATGAAGAAGTGGATGACATGTCATGCAACATCGATAACAACCCACATCAAATCTTCAACTATGCAACAATCAGACAAGATGCAACACATTCAGAATATACTGTATGGCTTACAGGAGTAAACATCTATACCGGCAATGCGATGCTTTGTGAATACAGTCCTGTGCCTATAAATAAGGTTTAGTACAGTATTACAGTGAAGCAACACAATGTGACATCGCTATTAATATAGCATTACAGTGAAGCAACACAATGTGACATCGATATTCATGTCTTTCAGAGTACAGGGAGTTATGAAACACATGGCAGAGGAAGAACACGAGACGCATGAGAGATGAAATCAGGTGAAATCCCATCATCGTGAAATAATCTACAAATCTGCAGAAAATGTTGCATTCAAATAATTCCTATCCCATCCCCAGACCCCGCACAGCACACAGCAATCCTAAAAAGCACAAGGAGATTAACCCACAGCTGAGCTGCTTTCTATCTCATCAAACACAGAAATCACACAATCCCACAGCGCCACAGTACAGTCAACACAGTGCTGCAGTCCTGTTGTATGATTGGTGATCTGATGAAGAGCCTGTCCTCTGTGCTGCTGCTCCAGTCCCACTGTATAATTGGTGATCCCCTGTGATTCTGATGAAGAGCCTGTCCTCTGTGCTGCTGGTCCAGTCCCGTTGTATGATTGGTGATCTCCTGTGATTCTGATGAAGAGCCTGTCCTCTGTGCTGCTGCTCCAGTCCCGTTGTATGATTGGTGATCTCCTGTGATTCTGATGAAGAGCCTGTCCTCTGTGCTGCTGCTCCAGTCCCGATGTATGATTGGTGATCCCCTGTGATTCTGATGAAGAGCCTGTCATCTGTGCTGCTGCTCCAGTCCCACTGTATAATTGGTGATCCCCTGTGATTCTGATGAAGAGCCTGTCCTCTGTGCTGCTGGTCCAGTCCCGTTGTATGATTGGTGATCTCCTGTGATTCTGATGAAGAGCCTGTCCTCTGTGCTGCTGCTCCAGTCCCGTTGTATGATTGGTGATCCCCTGTGATTCTGATGAAGAGCCTGTCCTCTGTGCTGCTTTCCCTGGCAGTTGCTAGTGCTCAGAGTGGAGACTGGTGTGCACTGTTCTGACTGCTGCCCCATTGTTAGCGGATTGGTAGTTGCTGTATCATCCCCTCCATTCTCAATCACTAGGTCTGACAGCTGAATAAACCATACCGTGAACATAAAGCTGAGGGAACACAAAGCCACTTTCTCAGTAACAGTGGCTTGAAACCTGCTTCCAGGAGACCAGGAGACCAAGTCTGCGGCAACTTTGCTGCCTCAACCTATAAAGTTAAATGCCCACTTAATAGAAACATGAATAATCTCAATCATCTATTCCGATCACATTCATACTCCCACTTGCTCTGCTGCACTTCCTTGACCTGATTTAGTCTTCTGCATTATTAATGTGTTCATTATCTTTTTATAAAGTAGCTTGCATATTTAAAGGTTACAGAACAGCCTGTATTTTTGATGTCACAGTGGTATCGATCTATCTATCTATCTATCTACTCTATCTATCTACTGTATATAAATATAGATATAGATATATGTATAATGAACTGATAACGCACTATTTTAATAATTAGCTATTTCTGATGGTATTTCTATTGATAGGAGCCAGAGAATCCGACACCAGAACAGCCCAATTTACACAGCTGTTTGTCCAGTACAAGCTCAATTAACTCAATTCAGAGACAGCACATTGTGTATACTGAACCCTTGCCTAGTTAATATGGGAACACAGCTCTGTAAGCCACTGGAGGCTGGAGCTGCAATAAAGAGGTCCGCTGGCCAGTTACCCTGAACGCTGCCGGGGGGAGTGTGTGTTTGCTCCATCCTATACAGTATGTGCTTTTACCTACCTCTCCCCTACGCACTCCTCTGTATAGTACTTCTTTAATTAGTGTATTACGCAAGCCTTAAAAAAAATGCTAAGGTTCAGGATACATCACTGAGAACCTTATATATTGTATAGTTGATTTCTGATCCCATACTTCTATATTGTAGAATTGATTTCTGATCCCATACTTCTATATTGTAGAATTGATTGCATACCCAACTACAGCAGAACCTTCCTCCCAATATTCCTGAGGCTTGTTCCCAAACCCCTAATCCCACATTCTCAATGTCCCATTCATTCCCAGCATGGTGTAGGGGTTAACAGCAGTGCTCCTCCATGGAAGTGAAGTGAATTTTTGGACACGGATCATACGATTTAGTGAATAACCCCAGGACTTTAGGTCCCTTGCAAAACAGACCCTATCACCTCCACCCACTTTGTTACTCTGCTAATCTTCAGTCCTTATAACAGCAGCCATTATCTATTAACGGCAGATGGGCTGACCTGGTAAACACATGTAGTATTATTACTATAGCATGACATGTTAACACACTGGTGGAATTGTTTTGTATTTGCATTCTTATATATTCCAGTATGTAGTAGATGCATCAGATGCTTCTAGCTGCTGTGTTTCTTCTGTATGTGTGCATATTAGATCCCTGTGTCAGGGCTGCATGTTTTCCTTTGCTCTATAGGGAAGCTCAGTGCATAAGGAAGATGCAGTAAAATCCAGAGGCAGCAGATGGACTGAATCATGCAAATACAAGAACATCCTCCTCATTGTAGGTCTACTAATGAAATATCAGCAGGCTCATTGTAACAGCAATGAAATATCAGCAGGCTCATTGTAACTGCAATGAAATATCAGCAGGCTCATTGTAACTGCAATGAAATATCAGCAGGCTCATTGTAACAGCAATGAAATATCAGCAGGCTCATTGTAACTGCAATGAAATATCAGCAGGCTCATTGTAACTGCAATGAAATATCAGCAGGCTCATTGTAACAGCAATGAAATATCAGCAGGCTCATTGTAACTGCAATGAAATATCAGCAGGCTCATTGTAACTGCAATGAAATATCAGCAGGCTCATTGTAACAGCAATGAAATATCAGCAGGCTCATTGTAACAGCAATGAAATATCAGCAGGCTCATTGTAACTGCATTTTCATCATACAGCAGCTTTTCAGCAAGTTTGTGCCAAGAAAACTACTTGGACACACAAAGCTTCAATATGTATCAATATAATATAAGTCCAAACCAACACGTTCTGAACTTGTGATTAATTTAAACAAAACCAATGAAGCTACAATTAATGTCCCTGCATTTTGGAAATGTATTCAAAAACCCAACAGCATCATTAACTTGCATTAGTTACAAGAAAACAAACTGCAAACAATGCAAGCCTTAAACCTTCAAACTTGATTTAACTTTTATTATTTGTTTCTCAAACTTTTTTTCAGTAATTAAAACTCAAATTCTTGTATTATTATTATTATTATTATTATTATTATTATTATTATTATTATTATTATTATTATTATCATCATTATTATTATTATTAGTAGTAGTAGTAGTAGTAGTAGTAGTAGTAGTATTAATAATAATAATAATAATAATAATAATAATAATAATAATAACAACATTTTTTTTTCTTATTTAAAGCAAGTTAGTTATCTATATTGCTGTAGTAGTGTAGCACATTCTTATCATCACCATCCCTATACTAGGTCTGCTGTCTCGGCCACACCCCCAATACGCACCCACACTTCATGCTTTGAAAATCTGAAATGAAACAAAAAGCAATCATGCAACAGAATCATGCTTCTAAAGCAAAAACCATGTAACCCGCTTCAGTTAGTAACTAGTATTTTGACATAGTGAAAAAAGAGATGTGGGGTGATAGTAATATAATGATGCAGTCTGAAACCCACAAACACAAGCAACATACATAGGAACCAAATGGGGATAATGCCAATTACCTGTATGAGCTTCCAGACGCCACTTCTTCCTTGATCTGCCTGTTCACGGCATCTGCAGCCGCTCTGCCTTTGCCCTCTGACGATGGCAGGCCGGCTGGCGGCTGTCCCCCTGTCTTGGTGACTACCTTCTTCTCTCTCTTCTCTTGCCCTTCCGCTGACGCTCTGGGCAGGCCGGCTGGCGGCTGTCCCTCTGTCTTGGTGACTACCTTCTTCTCTCTCTTCTCTTGCCCTTCCGCTGACGCTCTGGGCAGGCCGGCTGGCGGCTGTCCCTCTGTCTTGGTGACTACCTTCTTCTCTCTCTTCTCTTGCCCTTCCGCTGACGCTCTGGGCAGGCCGGCTGGTGGCTGTCCCTCTGTCTTGGTGACTACCTTCTTCTCTCTCTTCTCTTGCCCTTCCGCTGACGCTCTGGGCAGGCCGGCTGGCGGCTGTCCCTCTGTCTTGGTGACTACCTTCTTCTCTCTTTTCTCTTGCCCTTCCGCTGACGCTCTGGGCAGGCCGGCTGGTGGCTGTCCCTCTGTCTTGGTGACTACCTTCTTCTCTCTTTTCTCTTGCCCTTCCGCTGACGCTCTGGGCAGGCCGGCTGGCGGCTGTCCCTCTGTCTTGGTGGCTACCTTCTTCTCTCTCTTCTCTTGCCCTTCCACCATCGCTCTGCCTGTGCCCTCTGATGACGGCAGCCCGGCTGGGGGTTGTCCCTCTGCCTTCTTGTCTTGCCCTTCCACCGATGCTGTGACCTTTGCTTTCTTGGCGCTCTTCTTCTCTGCAGCAATCACTTGCTTCTCTGGCACGTTATCCACCACCTCGCTCTTCTCCGGTTCTGCCTCGCCCCCGGTCCGGGGCTCATACGCAGCAGAGGCACGACTTCCATCAACAGAGGGTGCAGGGCTAGGCTTAGCGATCCACGGATGGTCTCCCCTTTTGGGCATTGGCCAGGCCTTGAAGTCCTTCTGGTACTGGGTTTCATTGTTGAAGGGCGTTTCCGAAGGGTGGTACTCCTGCTTGGGCTTGCAGCTCTGCTCGGGGCGCACCTTCCAAGCCTTGAAATCCTGGCGCATCACGGACTCCCCTGGGTTTTCATCGCTAACAGCAACTGACTCCTGGTCGCTTAGGGTGGGCTGTGTATCTATGGCAACCGAGGCAGCTCGCGTCTGGGGACGCGGCTGTTTTTGTTGGTACTGCAGATGGGGGTGGTGGCTCCCGTCGGTCACATCTGAATACTTGGTGAAGACCAAAGGTACCGCAATGTCAGCTTTGTCCAGCTGGTTCCAGAAGCGGGCAACGCAGCAAGCCCTGGTGATGCAGGGCCATGCCATGATAACAAATAAAGTAGCACAAAAATATCTTTTTTTTTCACTCTTCTGCTATTCCCGTTTTAAACCCGAATCTGCCTGCGCAGAATGTAATGTGATGCCCTCGTCGTATTTAAGGCCGTCAGTCACAGTCCTGTTCACAAAACAAACTACAGCCTACAGTTTTTCTACCAGATATCGTGTTTTTGTTTTGTAAATCCAACAAGATAAAGAATAAAACGATACAATCAAGCCATCCTGGACAAACATAGGCTTCAAAAAATAAACACTGGCCCCCTTTTTTTATCAGAGACGTTTTGCTTCAAGTCTGATTCTATCAGCTACTGCGGGTGCAGTTCCGTGTCCGAAATGCGCTTAGAAATCCATTGCAATAGAAACAACAGGGGATGATGCTGCTGCAAGAAAACGACCCCGCCCGGCTCCTTGTCTCAGCACCCAGAGAAGATGCTGAGGATCCGAGCAGTGAGCAATCACCTGCTCCGTCAGCACGCAACGTCTTGAATGCAAGTGTGAGAGAGGAGGCGCTTCCGAATGTAACTCTTCACTGCCCGGGACAGGGGGGGTTTATACTGTGGGAACAAGAGCAGGATCTACCGGAATACTGCAGCCAGCTTCATGCAGTCTAGCGCCACACCCTTTTCTGTGTGATCTTTTTAGTATTTCTCTTTCTACAGCAAATATAGTGTGTGTGTGTGTGTGTGTGTGTGTATGTGTCTATATATATATATATATATATATATATATATATATATATATATATATATATAATGAAGTAGAAAACTCATTGTTTTAATAACATTCTCTAGTCTGGATGTTTATAAAACATTTTGCAATATTTTAAATACCGTTTTGTTTTGTTTTGTTATAATATTTAACAGTCACGTTTTCTAAACATCATTACAACATTGTAAACTTTATCTTAATGTCTCAGAATAGTCTTTGACATGTTTCAAATTATGTTTTGAGTAAACATTTTAAGAACATTATATAACGTTAAACATAATACAATTCAAAATAAAACTGCAATTGTAAAAGTTTGTAGATTAGAATTTAAGTAATTTAAAAAGAGTTACGATAATATGACAAAATATTGCACACATTTAACAATGTGATACTGCAAAGAAAAATGGTGCATTACAACCGTGGTTTTGTGTTTTCTGAGCAGTAAAGAATCCTACATTCACGACGTTGTTCCGAAGCATTCACTGTAACAGGGCGAGGCTTTCTTTGCGCTGTATTTTGTATTTTTAATTTAAGATGTGTCGATTTTCTATTGCACTTTGATTATTTTATAATGTTTTTTGTGAATGTGTGTAAGAAAATCGCGTTGTAATTGATTAATTAGTCTAATTGTTTGTGGCTGAATACTTTATAAAGCTTCCTTAAGAAGACTGGGAGAGAGCTGGGAGGACGGTCAGGGTAAGAAGCAGGTCGTGTGAGCAGGGATGCCGGGCTGGGAAGTAGGAGCGGCGGTAGGGTTTCTGAGAAACTGCTTCTTCGTGTGTGTGAAGTTTATGAACTGTAGCGGATACTGGCGGTGGTATTTATCCGCATATAGCAATTGTAGTTCATGCGTTGCCGCTGCTGCTACATTCGCTACACCGGCACCGGTTCTGACTGTAGTGAGAGGGGTAAGGGGGGTAGAGAATGGCTCCTATGTGATTATTTACCCTGTAAAATGAAAATCTATTCTCTTTTTACGAAGCCCAGGGGAGAGGGAGTATCAATGTGATATTTTATTTTTGTAAATGCAAAAAGCATGTTTTTAATAATAACCTCAAACTCCATTTTGCGCTGCTTTCCTTGTGGTTCATGCATCGCTCCTTCGCAGTAAAAGAGGCTGTGCTGTTAAACTGGGAGACGTGGTAAACATTAAGTTTGAGTTGCTCCTTCTTTAGAGCAGGGGTAGTCGGATTACTGCACGGCATGGAGGTGGTTTAGCCTGAGCGGAGTTGCCCCCGCCGTCGATGTGCACACCTCTGTGTACTGGCTTTGTTACCCCCGCTGTCTCTGTGCACACCTCTGTGTACTGGCTTTGTTACCCCCGCTGTCTCTGTGCACACCTCTATACTGGTACTGGCTTTGTTACCCCCGCTGTCTCTATGCACACCTCTATACTGGTACTGGCTTCGTTACCCCCGCTGTCTCTGTGCACACCTATATACTGGTACTGGCTTTGTTACCCCCGCTGTCTCTGTGCACACCTCTATACTGGTACTGGCTTTGTTACCCCCGCTGTCTCTGTGCACACCTATATACTGGTACTGGCTTCGTTACCCCCGCCGTCGATGTACTTTCATTCAGCATTTAACTGTGCATCATCCTTTTACAAATAATATGCAAGCCAGTTGTACAGTATAAGGGAGACCATGGACGGTTGTAACGCCTTGAATTTCTCCAATCAGAAGCAAGCTAGAGTGCCATCACTCACTCTGCACATGCTCAGTTCAGCTCTCTGTCTGCCTGTGCCAAAGCCCTGAGATTGGATCTACAAAAATCCATTTTTGTCCTAGTAGAATGCATTTTTTCCCCAGGTTTCTTTTTGTGATATATACCTGTGTTATCCAGTTTATGGATCCAAGCTTTTAACATTCTCATCCCGGATCTCTGACACAATTGATTGCTCTTAAATTTCAAGCCCTCTTGCCATAGGTATATCAGCTCTTAAAACAGGATAACTATGGGGATTGGTAGAGGACAGTAAGCTTGTTTGTATCAAAGTCTGGTCAGACTAGCTCAAATCATTTGTGCATAATGGAGAGAGAGGTAGATGTTACAGCTGTCCCCGGACTCCCCTGTGTTTCTCATTTTATATTAGGGTTGGACTTTTGTTCCCTTCCCTTTTTAAATCTCAAAAGGTTGAAAGGTTGGGCTGCAAGTTTTATTATTATTTTTTTACACAATCAGTTTATACATTCAGGCATTGCAACACAAGAGTGCCAGAATACGCAGAGGAGGAACTTTGGACTCTATGCATTGCCTTTAACCCGACCATCCAGAGCTAGTGGCAGTCCATTCACACACCAGCATGAAGGTACGGTTTGCTCCACCGAATATCCCTTTGAGCAGGAGACTGCAAACCGCTGCAGTTCTGCAGTGGGTCTTCTCTTTCCTGGCCCTCGGTAAGTAATCCTTCCTTTCTCGCTGGCTCCTTTCTTTAAGTCTCGGCGACCTGCACTGGGATTGCTTCCCTCTGCAGGGGTTGGGTTCTGATAAGGCTGTCTTGTCTGTCTTGTATGACAGTAACTTGAAAGCCTGCTGTCATCACCACAGAGATATTGGTGTTGTGTATATATTTATTTATATTGGATAACATTCATCACAGTGTTGCCTATACAAGGATCAGGGGCCATGATTTTTTTCTCATAACTGTGTGCTTATACATACAACTGTACTCCGTGCTGGAGCTGTGTTAGGCGAGATAGTCAGTCTGTTATAGCAGTGTATTGCAGTATGCATTGGTAAAAGCAGATCTATGTGCATATCATAGTAACTGCACAGTAAAAGTGTGGTTAAGAGACAAGCATGGTATTCGCTGATCATTATGGAAAAGCATTGCATTGTGCAATACATGGTCAATCATAATGCTAAAGCCCAGTGAAGTGCAAAATGACTGTGCACGTCAGCAGGGTACACTTTGATCAGGGACATGCCTCGTTTATCCCTCATGGCAACCTGTCCAAAGGTTCTTGTAGTCCCTATTTACAAGACACCCATAACCTTTACCCTGCCCATGCGTTACAGGAATATAAAGAGCCTGATTTGAAATGAGCTGACAGTCTATGAAAAGGAGTAGCCTACGGTACAGTGGCTTACTGAAACAGAGTTATGTTTTGAGCAATAAAAAAAGTTTCCATTTTATAAAGCTTTCTTATTTTCCTGTTCTGAAGGGATTGAAATGCGAATGGTTTTCTTTTTTGTGCACCTGTCTGTCTCTCTGTGTGCCTGTGCCAGATTCCTGAGTCCATGTTGCAATACAGTGTCGCTCTGATTCAATGTGCTTGGAAAGGGAGGTGGCTTGTGTTCCTGATAGGGACAGCTGGCTTTTAATCATTTACAGCCTATCGCACACACACACAGTGGGATGCTGCACGCACCTGGTGGAACACACAGAAAGCATTAGTACTCCCAGTGTTTCAGGAGTCTGCACTAGAAAGGACAGACAGAGCAAAGACGGATCCCAGTGCTGTAAAACACAGTTGTATTGCAGACCCTTTTTTGGTGCTGTAGGGATTGTGTTATGGTTGTGTGTTTTTGTAGGGTTGTGTGTGCTTGTAGGGGGGTGTGTGTTAGGGTTATGGTTGTGTGCTTGTAGGGTTGTGTGTGTTCATCAGTTCTCTGTTTTTACATTTTACACTTCACTCGTACCTGATCCAAACAAGGTGGGGGGGAAAAACACCCACGTTTATGAATTTGTGCTGAATATAAAGCAGGTGTTAATTGCGCTGGCTTCAGTTTCATAAGGCTGGGGGCACACAGGTGGGTGGAACAGAGTAGAAATGTGCTTATTAGTAATGTGCAGCTCAGGCTGTCTTTCAGCATTCTGAATATTTCATTTTTCAAGTAAAAATAAATAAATAAATAAATCATGTCGGGTTCACAGCACTGTTTCTGTTTCTAAAACATGCCAAGCTGCACGGACAAGCAAAGGGGGGTCTGTCTGTGAGACCCCAGATAGACCCGTGCAGATCATGGATAAGCAGTGAATTCCACTGAAGGAAAGTGCAGGCTGCATAGACATTTGAAAAGCCCTGCTCATCACAAAGCTCCTCGTGTTCTCCGTGGTGTGACCAGGAGGTGTACTGGTGAGGTACAGCAGGTAATGAGGGAGCAGGCTTATTCTCATGTAGTGACGAGTCCTGCATGCATTAAACACGAGTCTCAATGGCAATACACTCAGTGGAAGAAATATCCCTGGACTCCTCCGTCACAGCAGCGTAGGACCGTCCCAGTGCAGGCTCAGTGATGGACTCCATGTTCTTCAAGGTTCCTGGAATGACCCTAAGCAACGGCATCCTCCAGAAACGTACCACTAACCAAGTTTATTATGTGTTCGGGTTAGCTGCATTGTGAAGAGCAGCGCGGTATGGTAAAGCATATTAATAAACAGGGCAAACCAGGGTAAACCATGATACAAGCATGGGAACAGCGTGAGGGGGAAGCTGCAGCGATCCTGTTAAACTGGTGTGGTAAACTTCTCCGGGTGGATTTAATCCAGCCTGGGGGATTCCTACATCAGGGGTCCACAAGTCCTGTCCCGCAGGGCCACTGCACTCCAGGGTCGCAAAATGAAGGCAAGTTGCCCACTCCATATTAAGGGAAGCACATGAGTAATTTGCCACCCCTGCCCTACACCATGTCGGTGCCCCACATGGCACAGTCGAAGCCACAGTCAAGGGTCTCGGACTGGAACATAAGAACAGGAAGGTAGATTAGTTTGCCATGATGGCACCTTCTGAACAGTATGGACCTGATGACATGAACTTTTTCATTATCTATTGGTGCTGTCATTAAAGTTATGAAAGATAGTATCATAAAACTTATGAAATTGTGATTTCAACACCATACTGCGAGTGTAGCTCTCTACCGTAGTCACTGCCTGCCTCAGAATGCCAGTACCCTCAAGTTTTACAAAGGGTCCAAGCCAATTAACTTTTAGCTGAGAAAAAGGATTTCCTGAACATATAAATCCATGCGTTGAACAGATTTTGCAGAAGAATCTTTGTACATTTGGCCATGATAATGAACCCTTTGAGCTGCTGTTCATTTCTTTATTGAAGAACTCGAAGGACCTAGATTTATTAGTATGCTAATGTTTTGAACATGGCCCTAAGAGTATAATCAATAAAGTGGCTGGAGAGCGGTCTGATGGTCTCTTGCCTAGTTTTTCATTAAACAGAAGAGCTTGTCTGCCTCTGACAAAGGGGCAGTAACCCAACCCTCACTCCCATCCTCCCCTTCATTCAACTACACTACTGCTGTCAGCTAGCACTCTCCTAGTGTACTTCTTACTTTTATTTATAATTTATTACAATTGTTCTGGGTGCAGGTTTTTAATTGCCACTTGCTTGTTGGTGTGATAAATGTGGCTGATTGTGCAATTAAAAACCTCTCTCTAAGCTGGGTTTATCCGTGTCATCTCAGGACATGTCTTGCTATCTTGCAAGATTGCAGCAATACCTGCATTGCAGATTATTTTGCTGTACTTTGATTAAAACAATACCGAGACAAGCCTGTTCTTTACAGCCCCGATATCTCAGAACAACCCTGCCAGTTATTATTTTAAACTCCATCTAGAGTGCTTTACCTTGTAAGTTAGGTATTTGAAATGGTTAAAATACTGCTAGAAGAGCACTTTCTAATGGCAATGAAAGCGTGGTGACTGGCCAGCAGTGTGACGGTGTCCTTTCCTTTCCAGCTCAGTGCTGCTATGTGATCTTCGCGGTGCTGATGTTCACTCGGTTCTGGCTCGTGAGTGTCCTGTACAGCACCTGGTGGTTCCTGGACCGGGACACACCGTCGCGGGGCGGAAGACGCTGCCGGTTTTTCCAGAGGCTCGCGATATGGAGGCACCTCCGCGACTACTTTCCCGTCACGGTAAGAAAGGCTCAGACCAACGCCACACGGCTGTTTCACCGGGCTTATCAAGACGGAGGGCGATGCTTTACATTACCCGTGCCTGTGTAACTACACTGTAATGCCAGGTGTGGTGACATGGTAATGACATTGCATGTGCCTGTGTAACTGCACTGTAACTGCACTGTAATGCCAGGTGTGGTGACATGGTAATTACATTGCATGTGCCTGTGTAACTACACTGTAACTATAATGCCAGGTGTGGTGACATGGTAATTACATTGCATGTGCCTGTGTAACTGCACTGTAATGCCAGGTGTGGTGACATGGTAATTACATTGCATGTGCCTGTGTAACTACACTGTAACTGTAATGCCAGGTGTGGTGACATGGTAATTACATTGCATGTGCCTGTGTAACTGCACTGTAATGCCAGGTGTGGTTACATGGTAATTGCATTGTAAAGTGTACAACTGCATGTGTAAATAGTGTCATTAAAAAAGCGAGCCACTCAATATGTTCATGTTGTAATTAAGCATGTTAGATTGCAAGTACACAGCCAGATGTGCAATGAGTGTGTTACTACAGTAATAGTACCACACTCATTACAGGATAGCGAGAGACCCCTACACACACTGTTACAATATGGATTATTATTAATAATGCCAGCACTTCAGTTAATTCATCAGAGTAGCTATGTACAGTTAGCTTTTCCCAAATAAATTCAAAATGTTACTTGTCAAATTGTTCTCTATTATAGTAACAATACAGATGCATTTCAAAATGTCCACGCAGAGTCTTCGACGCTGTTATTTTCAGATTTGCAGAATGAAATCGGCAAACACAGGGTGTTTATTAGTGAGATCCCAGGAGATAGAAATGGGGGGGGGGGTCTGGTTCTGGGGTGTCGGACTCTCTTTACAAACAAAGGCACTCATTAGTGAAGTGTGTACTTTACAATATGGAAATGATTTCGGAAGGAGAATGTTCATTTTACTGCCTGCCTAGTCAGCCCAGAAACCCCTTTGAACAACAGAGACAGCCATTGAGCAGTGCCCTTGTTATTTCTCTGTCTGACTCACACACACCAAAAAAATACAATAAGAAGAAGAATATTAAACTGTGAATTAGCTGAGGGCCCTTAGCACAGTGTGCAGCTTTCTGTCAACCAGATTTGTGAAATAGCAAGGGATCATTGTACCTTCTTGTGAACTGTTAAGCTGAGGGAATGCAAAGCCGCTGTTTCAGGAACGTGGTTTGAAACCTGCTTCCAGGAGACCGGGAGACCTAGTCTGAGGCAGCTTTGCTGTATCAAACCCCAAGCCCCCCCTGGTGTGCCGTGCAGTGAAACCTGAAAAGAAGTTCCAAGACCCAAAGTGGCTTCGTGTTCCCTCAGCTTTAGAATTACCAGGACCTTCTCGCAGCGTGCTGCCTCTCCCACACTGTCTCTCGTTTGACTTTTCTTCCTGTATTAGACGGTGGTTGTTATTTCTCCACCGGTGCTAATCAGGCTCTGCTCAATCACAGCTCGCTGTCAGGCAGTGTTTTATGTGCTGTGCTTCTGTTACAATCCTGAAGACACTCCGCCAGCCTTTACGGTCTCTCTGCTTGGGTCAGCTCCACAATGGCTGCAATACGGGAGTGTCTTTTACCCACTGCCACCCTCTCCAACAGCCATGTCACAGCAAGAATGCAATGCTGCCATCTACTGTTCATTGTCCAGTTCAGTGAGCAGGCACAGGATCTGCTGCTGTACAGTATGAGGCAGGGGTGCACAATTCCGGTCCTGGAGGGCCGGTGTCCCTCCTGTCTTTTGTTCCAACCTTGCCCTAAATTACTTAATTGGACCAATTATTACCAGTTTTTGGTCTAATTAAGTAATTTAGAACACAGTTGGAACAAAAGCCAGGAGGGATCCGGCCCTCCAGGACCGGAATTGTGCACCCCTGCTATGAGGTGTATTCTCTACACTAGCCCAAGACAACGTTGCTAACTTTTGAGCACAGAGAAAAGAGCCGAGGAGCACCAAATGGTTATTGATTAAGATTGTGGGCACAAACTAGCAAGTTTTCCAGAAATGTAATTTGTGCCAGCTGTTGGCCAGAAACAGGCTATTGACACTCATTAACCTTAAATCCTTTGGGCTTGGAAGAGCTGTTTTTGTGGACTGCATTGCAGAACTCAAGAAGGGAAACAAACCTGCGGTTTATCTGGAATATGCATTTAACTGGGACCAGTAACTGTGGGCTGTACTGTACTTCACATGCAGCGCGTTACCTGCAGCGGCACTGTGCAGCACCGACACATTGTGACAGTACATTACAGCTCAGTATAAAACTGCTCAAATACTCTACAAACTTAGCTTACCGGCTCGAATAACACGGCACTGCTACTACCTTCTGGAGAGCATGTGCAGTCTCGGATCACCCAGGATACCAGGATCGTGCACGTTTTCCTTGAGGCAGGTCAGCAGCTGCTGCATTACCACGGGCCACCTCTTGCAGCAGCACACATTTACTGTACAGCTTGACTGTGGATTAAAATAAATGAATTGCACTGGCTCACTTTCACAACATCGCAATGCATTCTGGTACCTGTAGTCCTGCGTCTCTTAAAGGACACGGTGCTGGAATGCATTCCACTGCCTCAGACTGTGGACATGGAGCCGTACAGTCATCGGACTCTGTTTAGGTTGTTCTTGCAAATGTCCTAGTTGTTTTCTTTGCCTATTGAGCTACGATACTGCTGCAGTCAGATTAAATGTCAGGTTGCATTTTCTTAAGGGTGTGGCATTCCAGTATCTCGGAGCGTGTTGAGCATATCGTAAGTGTTTTATGTGGTTTACTATAAGTTTGAGTTTAACTCGAGGTGCTGTTCATTAGAAATCTGTTACTGTTTACCTGTATTAGAACAGGATCGCCACCTTGTGGATCAATATTGGAATTGCTTTGTTATTTGTTTAGAGAATGTCTGTTTTTCACAGCCCTGATTGTAGGTAAACCAAAGGTTAATTTTTAACCATCTTGAACTTACAGGTTGTGTCTTCATGTTTTTAATTCTGTTTGTCAGATTTTCACAACTCTGATGGCAAGCTTGCATTGTCCTGTGGACATCTAATAAAGGCGTGTCTTTGTTTTTCTGTCCCCCTGCTGTTCTGGCCTTGTTAACTTAATGTTGTGTGTTTGTTTTTGTTTGTTTGTTTGTTTTTTAAGTAATCATAGTAGATATATACCTCAGATAAGGGTTATGAATACAGCCCGAAACGCTTCATTATCCTACCCTAGTAAAACTTTAAACACTCAGTCGTAAAGAATCCCACTTATAAAATGAGACAAATGTTTTGACAACAGTTTCAATGTGTGCTTGTCGAAGTTTACTGCAGTATCGTGTGGCAAAAGCAAACGGGAGCTTAGCAGAGCAGAGCAGAACAAAACATAAGAGCATTTAATGAGTGTTTCAGTTATTCAGTAGGTACTGTAGCACTGGCTTGGTTTAGCTGTTTGGGGAAACCTCTGCATATTATATGCTATGAATCATGTACGCGAGCTAAGATGTTAGTAAGATGGTGTGACAGTTCAGTCACCAGTGCACCACTGTGTAAAATGTGCTCTATTAAGCCAAAGACATGTTCTCTTTTGACTTCCCCAACTGGTGGGTGAGGTGATCTCTGTTAAATTGCTCTTCAAAGTGTCTGTTCCCTGAGTGCTCAGTAGCAGACAGATGAATAATCTGCAGCTAGAGTTCAATGTTGTCAGATACTTTTTCAGACACTAAATGTATTAGAAGTATACAGAACATTCCTCCTGGCTTCAGAAGCCTTATGACTAACTGCACCATTAAAACCGAAGCAAGGAGAAAGGCAAGCATGCACGGCTGGTAATCACTTTAAAGGACAGTGAGCCCTTTCAATGAAAACCTTTATTCTGCTTCTGCATTTAGAGGTCCGCTTGTTTGGTGGGCAGTTTGATCACACATCTCCATCGTAAATTAATTAAAGAAAGTGGAAATCAAGGCAGCGGCTTTGGGAGTGAGAGCCATGTTTGTATTCTGCTGGAAGAGGGAGGCCCTGGGCCAAATTATTTTACCAGGGAGTCGGTACCAAATCCCTCTACAGTATCATTAACTATGGTGCATTGTGCATTTGACACCTCTCTCCCAGCCTTTCTCATGGTCTCTTGTATCTCAGGCTTTGTTTTTATACAGAGCTGTGTTTGTGGTTGTTGGACTTTATTCGTTCTCTTCTATGGGCAGCTTATCCACGTAGATAGTGGATAGCAGATCTGTTCTGCACACCCGGCTGCACGTGCACAAGACATGCTGAAACATACCTATGCAATCTCATTCAGGCTTTGATTTGTGTTTTCAGAGATAGCGGTATGAGGATGCATGAGTAAAACCTTGCAATCCAATATTCTAAAAAGATAAGAATTCCAAAGGTCTTTCCTAACATCCTTGTAAGTGTTTCCAATGGGTTCCAATAGTTTCGGAGCTCCATTCTTAAACAGAGCCAACATTCTGAGCCGAGTGACCTCGCGCATTGGGATTCTATTAAGGTGTGGACGGTATTGGCTGGAATGTAGGGCAGGGTTACCAGTGGATAGCTGTTTTCGAAGTTGTTTGCTCAAGTCAAGGTTTCAAAGTATATGCATGTTTCATGGCTTTTTAACGGATGCTCTTGGGACATACAGACCGTGACCCTCAGACCTTGCACGTGAATATTCAAATCCAGTGTGTTATTTACCCTGTGAAGGATCCAACCAATAACACACCACCAGGCTCCTGCCTCCCTGAATTCTGTGTACTCTCCCTGAGATTGACCCCAATCTCAATCTCTCATATTCCACTGTTTGTTCCCCATTGATCCCACAACACCTTTTTGCACCGTTCAGTCTAGTTCTCAGTTATATTTCAATGTCCAAACTGCATGAGGGCATCAAATGACACTCAACGCCATCCCTGATTCTAATGCACAGGTGAACTGCTGCTCCTCTCATCTCTCACCCCTCCTATATTATACATATAGAGAACCGCTTCTCCAATTATAATAACCCTAACCCTACACTAAGTACATTGTAACCATGCATAATATCACTGCAGTGATGTGCAAGCACACATGTATTTTACTCTGTAAACACACAGTAATTAGACACTCAATGGAAAGTGTTACTGTGTTATGAGTATCAGAATCTGGCTCTGGAGAACCCACATGTATCCAGGGAAGCGCTTGTTCAGTTATGACAGACATACTTTTTCAGAAGCAGTTGCGTGTATCTGGATCGGAGTGTGCATGACGACAGCTGTCCGTGTGTCTGCATGTCAAGCGTACGTTTTGACACGTGCAAACAGAGGACATAGATGATGGGGATCACCCTATTCGTGTTACTGATGACTGATATTCACTTGTCGCCGACATGCTTGCTGTTTCAAATGCAGCTGCAGGCAAGTCTCACAATGTTATTTTACTTTGACCTTTTATCGCCTTGACCCAAGCAGAGCTAACAAGTTACTTTTGGTAAAACATTGAAAAAAGCTGAAACCACGCTTGAACCATTTTGCAAAAGAGTTCAGTGTTGGTGTCAGAGGGAGGCGCAGTGTTTGTAAACACATGGCAGTAGTACAGGAGAGAATGATTAACCTGCAGGAGATGAAAATACAGCGAGGAAAGGCCAGGATTTTGCTGTGCTCAGCACAACAGCTCAGTGTTCTTCATGTGGATAGATAACTGTTTTCTTTACTGGACTCTTGGCATTGGAAGATGATGTTTTGAAACAGTTCTGCGTGTAGGAGAAGGGATGTGACATTCCTCTTGCATTCATCATGTGCGAATACAAAACAAATCGGATCAACAAACTAAAGCTGTGTGCTGAATACAGTCGTGTGCAAATGCATTGGAACACCTCAAGAGTTGACATGCATGTCCTTTATATACCTCCCTGCATGAAAACCCATTGATATCCTTTATATACCTCCCTGCATGAAAATCCATTGATATCCTTTATATACCTCCCTGCACGAAAACCCATTGATATCCTTTATATACCTCCCTGCACGAAAACCCATTGATATCCTTTATATACCTCCCTGCATGAAAACCCATTGGTATCCTTTATATACCTCCCTGCATGAAAACCCATTGATATCCTTTATATACCTCCCTGCACGAAAACCCATTGATATCCTTTATATATCTCCCTGCATGAAAACCCATTGATATCCTTTATATACCTCCCTGCATGAAAACCCATTGATATCCTTTATATACCTCCCTGCATGAAAACCCATTGATATCCTTTATATACCTCCCTGCATGAAAACCCATTGATATCCTTTCTATACCTCCCTGCATGAAAACCCATTGATATCCTTTATATACCTCCCTGCATGAAAACCCATTGATATCCTTTATATACCTCCCTGCATGAAAACCCATTGATATCCTTTATATACCTCCCTGCACGAAAACCCATTGATATCCTTTATATACCTCACTGCATGAAAAAGTCTATCTAGAGAAGCGCTTCTCTGATTGTGATACATGTTGCTAGATATATGATAATCTCGGAGTATACAAAGGCTATTTACCTTGGGATGCTTATCTTCTAGAGTGTCTCTCATCGGTTATGCAGTGGGTATTGAGGCACCTTGTATCCTAAACCCCACTGCTGCTGAACTCATTCCAATGTCAAATATTTGTGAACACAAACCAGCCCAGTGTGTTTATCTTGACCCCAGGGAGACAGACGGCTCACCTCCAGCCTGCCCTTGATTCTGCTCAGAACACCATGGCTTGCATGATGTTGATCTAGTCTGCTTGTCGCTGCAAAAAGAGGAGCACGATGTTCTGTTCGTAAATAAATCAATACAAAAGAAAGCTTTACAACGGCAATTTTCAAAGTACAAAAACAAGGTGTCTCTTTGGACTACATTTTCAAAGCTTTTTGTTCCAAACCGTCTATGCTACCTAGTAGTGATTTATTATTATTTTCTTTTCTGAAAGGAAAAAACAGCATTTCCAATTCTAAAATGAATAAGAAACAACTTCAGCCTACATATAAGTCCCTAAAGTGGATGTCTGAGTTGTTAAGTTCTGGTTTGGGAACTTTAGTTGGTCTAGTTAGAGTTATAACAGATTTCTACATTGAGTACATTGTAGCCATGCGTAATAACATTGTAATGATGTATAAGCACACCTGTATTTACTTTGTAACTCCTGTGTACACAGCAGTCAGAGACACTCAGTGTAAAGTGTTACTGTGAGGATGTTGTATTAATGCAGCGGCTCATTTCATACCCAGCTGGTGAAGACCGCAGACCTGGATCCTCGACAGAACCACGTGTTCGGTTTCC
This sequence comes from Acipenser ruthenus, assembly GCF_902713425.1. Taxonomy (NCBI): domain Eukaryota; kingdom Metazoa; phylum Chordata; class Actinopteri; order Acipenseriformes; family Acipenseridae; genus Acipenser; species Acipenser ruthenus. The sequence continues at coordinate 824,184 of NC_081196.1, forward strand.
ACCCTCATGGAATCCTGGTGGCCGGGGGCTTCGTGAATTTCTGCACTGAAGCCACGGGGTTCCAGCTGCTCTTCCCAGGCCTGACCCCTCGCCTCCTGATGCTGCCCCTGTGGTTCAGGGTGCCCTTCTTCAGAGACTACATCATGACTGGAGGTGAAGAGCCCTGTCTAGGGCAACTACAATCCAATGAACCCTCTTGAGCCCTTTAGATCCGGACTGCGTCACCACACCCAATAGCTTGTTTTTATTCACCTTGATTAAGAATTCACAGAAGACTGCTGTGGTTACATTTCACTGCTAATATAACCACAGGACAGCTATGTATATCTTCCTAGTGCGGTTTCGATATAATTGAACTGTATTTCTGTAGAAAATGGTTTCCCTACAGTATTGAGGAATTTAGTTAGGCTATAGCCGGTTTCTCATGAAGTTTGGATCGGTGTTAATGACTCGAGAGCTATGGTGCTGCAGTGAGAGTGACTCACAGTCCAAGAGCCAAAATGGAAGAGCCTGCGAGTACACTGCTGCTCTAGTATGGACAACAAAACTGCACGTGTGCAGACTGGCCCCTGCCAGCCAGCTTACACGAAGCAGTGATTGACCTATAGCAGAGGGATTAGGCTATGGGGCGCGCATACAGAACTCTAGATGCTAGCCATGTCTAACCGCTGCTTGCCCCTCTTTCAGGTTTGATCCCCTCTGATAAGGACAGCGCCGCCTATCTGCTGCGGCAGGAAGGGGGCGGGAATGCGGTTGTCATAGCAGTGGGAGGAGCCCCGGAAGCCCTGGACGCCAGGCCCGGAGCGTTTACTGTGCTGATCAAGAACCGCAAGGGATTTGTCAAGCTGGCAATGGAGCACGGGTAAGAGGAGCGCAGACAGGGGAGCAGTGCTTTTAATAGGGCACAACTCGGAGACATAGGGCATGGTAATGAAGAGCCAGGGGCTCATAGCCGGCCATCGTGTAACAAGGTTAAAATGGGATGCTGCTTCATTAAGGACGATTTGGAAGATTATCGAAAAGGAAAGAGGAAGTCAGTTACTATGCTGACTGACTCCCAATATACATATGTACACACTAGGGAACACCTTACATTGATTTGCTAACTACTGTGTATTTACCTCGTACTTGCCATGTTGTTCCATGTAGTTACAATGTACTTAATGTGAATCTTTGTGCACAATTTAAATATATCCCTAACTCGAAACCTAACCTTAACACCCCCTAGCCCTTTTCTGACAATTGTGTACTTGCATATGTCATGCAAAAAGAGTACATTGTGACAGTGCATAACACCACTGTAATGATGTGTAAGCACACATGTATTTACTGAGTAGATCAGCAATGAGTAGTACACAGCAATTGGAGACACTCGATGGAAAGTGTTACCATACAGTAACTCCCCCACCTCTCAACCCCCAGTGCCCCGCTGGTCCCAGTGTTCTCCTTTGGGGAGAATGAGTTGTTTGATCAGGTGGACAACCCCAAAGGCACGTGGCTGCGGTCGATTCAGGAGCGCATGCAGAAGGTGATGGGGATCGCCCTGCCCCTCTTTCACGCGCGCGGCGTCTTCCAGTACAGCTTCGGACTCATCCCCTACAGGAAGCCTATCTTCACAGTGGGTGAGTGGAGTCCTGCGCACGCCTCTGTGTCCAATCACGTTCACGAGGTCACAGCACAGCTTCCTGTTGTGTGTGTCTGACTCTCATGCGTTATTAGGAAGGTAACCTTACTGCAGTGCAGTCATTGCTGTTGTTGTGCAGATCTAGTTTATTTGATAAACATTCTAACATGACTTCAAAACATTGGTTTGCCATGCTTTTTAACATGCTTTACCAGACCTCTCTGTGCTTTACAATGCTTCCCTATGCTTTACCAGACCTCTCTGTGCTTTACAATGCTTCCCTATGCTTTACCAGACCTCTCTGTGCTTCCCTATGCTTTACCAGACCTCTCTGTGCTTTACAGTGCTTCCCTATGCTTTACCAGACCTCTCTGTGCTTTACAATGCTTCCCTATGCTTTACCAGACCTCTCTGTGCTTTACAATGCATCCCTATGCTTTACCAGACCTCTCTGTGCTTTACAATGCTTCCCTATGCTTTACCACGCCTCTCTGTGCTTTACAATGCTTCCCTGGGCTTTACCAGACCTCTCTGTGCGTTACAGTGCTTCCCTATGCTTTACCACGCCTCTCTGTGCTTTACAAGGCTTCCCTATGCTAGCAGTGATTCTCATTTCTATACAGCTTGGGGTTCTTGCTTTGTTTTACTGGACTCTACACATTTTCAAAGAGAGAATGCATTTGGATTTCTTCTAACTCACAATGGTCTCCTCGTGTTGATTCTCTCGAGTCAGGGAAATCCCCCACATTTTTTATCTTATCTCCAAGGCTGTCGTCCTTCACCCTGAACTCAGCCCCTGTTATCTGGTACAGATACAATGGAGAGCATTGTACAAACTGCAGTCCACATGTGCAAGTGTTGTTGCTAAACAGAGCTGTACTCTGACACTCCGATACAAACACACTCTGCTGTTGCTTCATCGCTTGCCTGTCTTGATCAATCCGCTCACTCTCCCACCTGTTATGAGATGTTGAGCCTGCAATCATTTTAAACCTGGAATGCAAACCCTGTAATAAACACACACACACACACACACACATGTTTTTAGTGGTGACTGGGTAAATGGAATTGGATACACGAGCTATTTCACATTTTATATCCGTGTCATTTGCATGGTACAAGTCAAATTATTAATTATGGTTTTTCTTCTGCACTTTTTCAGGTGAAAGCCAGATTTCTACTCCAAATTTACTTTTTATTTAATTTTATGGTTGACCCGTGTAAACTGTAAACTATAGAAGGATGTGCTCATCCCCTGTGTATGAACAGAGCCTACATGACTGCTGTTCTCGTAGTGCCTTCAATGTAGTTTGAGAATCGGGACTTGTGTTTCTGTGTTATAATACACAGTTCAATAAGAATGTATGTGATATTAGCGAGGGCTGTACCACATCGGCATCGCGATGTGCTTCGCATTGCATTGTACCTCCGCATCGCAGTCCCTCCTGCACTGGGATCCTTGTTTTCAGTAACAGATAAACTCTGTTCTTGTGAATGCACTGTCACAGAGTGGAGGGCTTTGTTATGCCTGGGGGGTCAGCATGCCGATTTTACATGGTATTTAACTACCTTCAACTACTGTCCTAGAATCATTATAATCCTAGTCTGTGGCCATCCTTATAGAAGCTTCCCACAGTAAAAGCACAGCTAAGTGTAATAAAGCACAGAGAGGTGTGGTAAAGCATAGGGAAGCATTGTAAAGCACAGAGAGGTGTGGTAAAGCATAGGGAAGCATTGTAAAGCACAGAGGTGTGGTAAAGCATAGGGAAGCATTGTAAAGCACAGAGAGGTGTGATAAAGCATAGGGAAGCACTGTAAAGCACAGAAGTGTGGTAAAGCATAGGGAAGCATTGTAAAGCACAGAGAGGTCTGGTAAAGCATAGGGAAGCATTGTAAAGCACAGAGAGGTCTGGTAAAGCATAGGGAAGCATTGTAAAGCACAGAGGTCTTGTAAAGCATGGTAAACCAGGGAAAACTATGGTAAATGCATAGTAGAACTATAGGAAAAGCATGGGAAGAATGGAAGTTTAGCAAAAATGCTGTGGTACACTTTTATACTTAACGGTGTGTGTGTGTGTATAATATATATATATATATATATATATATATATATATATATATATATATATATATATATATATAATATATATATATATAGCATAAGCTCTCTCCAGATGCATGATTGGGCAGCTTGTTGTTCTTGGTGTGTGCAGGTCTTTCATTCTGCTTGTTTCTCTCCTCAGTTGGGAAGCCCCTCCGGGTTGAAAGGAATGAGAAGCCCTCTGCTAAAGAAGTGGATGCCATGCATGAGAAATACTTGGAGGAGCTTTGCAAACTCTTTGAAGAGCATAAAGCTAAATACGGCGTGCCGGAAGACAAGCATCTCAGCTTTGTGTGAAGCGTTTCATACAGGGCTGTTTAATCACTGCCTCGCCTCTCTGGCAACGTTCTTGAACACTTCATCTGGTGTAAGACCTTTCTCTTCTCGTACAGCGTTTGTACAGAGTATTGTTTTTATATGCACAAAACATTCTCCATGGAATTTACCCCATGAAATAGGAAACCCCCAGCAATACGTCCTACACACTTTTGTACAAACAGCACCCCTCACATTTATTCTGTAATAGAAAAGGTGCATCTCCCTCTTCAATATCTTCAAAGGCATCCCAGTACTCTAGGAGTCACTGCAGAGACCAGACGACAATGCAAACTCCACACCCTGCTTCTCTGAAAGGTTCCAGCAGCTGTGATCAGTGAGGGGTGGTCTTGCCTGCCTTTTTAAACACCTTGCACACTGAGCATGGTGGCCCTTTGCCTTATAAAAGGTATTTGCCCGCAGTGGGTGGCCCTACCCTTATAAAAGTTTCCCATAGCAAAAGCATAGCAAAGTGTAATATAGCACAGAAAGCATAGGTAAGCACTGTGCAGCGAAGTATGGTAAAGTATAATAATAAACAGGGTAAACTATAGCTAATGGATAGTGTATCCGTGGGAAAAGAAATACTTTGCAGAAATCCTGTGGTAAACAATGACAACATTTTTTTTTTGTTTTGTTTTTTTGTTTTTTTGGTTCAACCCTTGCAGGAACCTAATCAAGAAAATTTAAAAAGTGCTATTGGTGCATTTTGATTAAATGTTTTAATTTAAAGAGAGGGTTAATGCTTACTGCTGGAGGCATGAACACACACACACACACACACACACACACACACACACAATGTTGAGAGAAGCAGAACTTCGATGGTGTGTCGAAGGAAAGGCAGTAGAAACACGCTGTGGAGTGCATTCCTTGTGGACTTTACTACTCCATCCAAATAGAGGAACAAAGGTTAAATCTACAGCACTTACACTGTAGGAAACATGGTAATAAAATTAGACAAGTGTTTTGATGTGTCAGCTTCAATCATGCTATAATGTTGGAATCTAATTATTTCTGACTGTAAACTAATAGATGAATAGAAGCAGGTGAATAGCTTTACATACAGCAGAATGCCAGAGAGGTAAGCAGGGAAGCTGCAACACTTCATTAGGATCAATCAGTGGGTCTGAAGTTGAACAATGACTGTGTTGTGTTTACAGGAATTACTTTTGGCTGTGTGTATTTTCTTTGATTGGTGGGGTTTATGTTCCTGAGTTGTTGATAGATGAAATGGTAACCGTATTAGTCCAAAGATGATCGACAAAGAGAAGATGATGTGATCCCTTTGATTGGACTAACTAAACAATAATTACACAAGCTTTCAAGAGCCCGTCAGACATTTCATGTAAACATCAAGCTGTCTTTCCTACTTTCACCTGAAGAGACCTTTGAGCTCTTGACAGCTTGTGATTAATTATTGTTTAGTTCGTCCCATAAAAGGGATTGCATCTCCTTAACTTTGTCTATGTTCCTTAGTAAAATTTTGAACCCCACGTACAATTTTCTCAAATGTGACCCCACTGGAAAATGTTGTTACTACAATTTATAATAGTTTTATTATTAATCTCTAAAATGTGTGTAAAGTATTTTAATAATTAAATCAGTGTGGAGGCAGTAGAATTCTATTGCTTTGTGACCTCACAGTTCATGCTTTGTGAATTATATTGCTTTGTGACCTCACAGTTCATGCTTCTCACTTCCATTGCTTTGTGACCTCACAGTTCATGCTTCTCACTTCCATCACTTTGTGACCTCACAGTTCCTGCTTTGTGAATTCTATTGCTTTGTGACCTCACAGTTCATGCTTTGTGAATTCTATTGCTTTGTGACCTCACAGTTCATGCTTTGTGAATTCTATTGCTTTGTGACCTCACAGTTCATGCTTCTCACTTCTATACAGGAGCTCTTGGTTTAGTAACCCTGGGATTGAAACAGTCCAGCAGGCTGAGGGAGGTCAAGTCTTTCACAAAATGCTGAAATTCATCCAATTGTGACTGGATATTGAGACATCGTACAAACTCAGTTTCACATACTATAGAGGGACGGGTTTCTCAATATTAATGTGTCTTCTGGTAATACTGCTTGTCTTGGTCAATGCTGCTCAGGTCCTCAACTCTGCCCTTGGCACAACCAGAAGCGTCTGTCTTCATATCAGCCGGGTCTTGCATATTCACTTCAATCGTGCGTTGCTTTTCCAGCGCACATAGAACACACTCCGGACCGCGCTTGAGCTCAGAAGTGCGGGTGTTGAAGTCATCTTGAACCTTTGAAGGGCTTTGCATGAATTATTTACAAGCTTTTATATTATTTATGACACTATAAATAAACATTTTTGAATGTTAATTAAAGGCTTAAGACTTGTTTAGCAAGATTCATTTTTCAAGAACAGAAAAGGGCATATAGCAAAAGCTTAATAAAAATGCTCAGAGTTATCGAATCTTGGAATAACAAGGCAACGCTGTACACTGTATATTTTGTTATAAACACGACAAGTCAATTGGGCTGCAGAACAATCAAACAATAAGGACCTGTGGCAGGGAGAGAGCCGTGCACAGGTGTGCGTGTGTGGGGGGTGGGGGGAGGGGGTGGTTAGTTTCATGTTCGTTGGTGTGGTTGTGGTGTTTAGGGGTACAGTGCTGTGGTGGTTAGTTTCATGTTCGTTGGTGTGGTTGTGGTGGGTTAGTTTAATGTTTGTTGGTGTGGTTGTGGTGGGTTAGTTTCATGTTCGTTGGTGTGGTTGTGGTGGGTTAGTTTCATGTTCGTTGGGGTGGTTGTGGTGTTTAGGGGTACAGTGCTGTGGTGGTTAGTTTCATGTTCGTTGGGGTGGTTGTGGTGTTGTGGTTAGTTTCATGTTCGTTGTGGTGGTTAGTTTCATGTTCGTTGGTGTGGTTGTGGTGGTTAGTTTCATGTTTGTTGGTGTGGTTGTGGTGGTTAGTTTCATGTTTGTTGGTGTGGTTGTGGTGGTTAGTTTCATGTTCGTTGGTGTGGTTGTGGTGGTTAGTTTCATGTTCGTTGGTGTGGTTGTGGGTTAGTTTCATGTTCGTTGGTGTGGTTGTGGTGGTTAGTTTCATGTTCGTTGGTGTGGTTGTGGTGTTTAGGGGTGCAGTGCTGTGGTGGTTAGTTTCATGTTCGTTGGTGTGGTTGTGGTGGGTTAGTTTAATGTTCGTTGGTGTGGTTGTGGGTTAGTTTCATGTTCGTTGGTGTGGTTGTGGTGGTTAGTTTCATGTTCGTTGGTGTGGTTGTGGTGTTTAGGGGTGCAGTGCTGTGGTGGTTAGTTTCATGTTCGTTGGGGTGGTTGTGGTGTTGTGGTTAGTTTCATGTTCGTTGGTGTGGTTGTGGGGGGTTAGTTTCATGTTCGTTGGGGTGGTTGTGGTGTTTAGGGGTACAGTGCTGTGGTGGTTGGTTTCATGTTCGTTGGGGTGGTTGTGGTGGTTAGTTTAATGTTTGTTGGTGTGGTGTTTAGGGGAGTACAGTGCCATGTTTCCATGGAACGGAGGCTCAGCTTAAAACCACGGGGAATATTTAAAAGCGTTTGTCTTGTTTAGTTCCCATCTTTTGTTTGTTGTTTTATTATTTTTGATTAATCCTTCTCAATTGCGCTTAAACTTGCAGCTTCTGTCTCTGGGTCTCCTGCCTGCCAGTTACCAGCCTTGGCTGTGAGCTATCCTCCCCACAGATCAGCAAGAGTCCGATGTTTGAGACCAATGATACAGCCAGACCTAGATTGTACTGTGTTGTACTCATCCATTTACAGGCCAGCTGGGTCTGCACTGTAGAGGAGGAGGAGGAGGAGGAGGAGGAGGGGGGGAGGGGAGGGCTGGGCGGTGTCAGGAACCTAACAGCTTTCTCAACAAGGCTTTCTTTGTACCTGATTTTAAAAGGCGTTAATGGGGTAGCAGTTGCAGCATGACCTGTTTTCTTGGGTGCACAGGGCACTGGCTAGCAGGGGCATGTTACGAGCTTGCATCATACACCTAGGGTGAATAGGGTAAATAGCAAGCTGTGTGTCAAGCTTGTAGGTAAAAGGTCCCTCGGTGAGCAGACACACACAGGCATCTGATTTACTGTGGAATCTCCAGCTTCCTTTGGTCAGTCATTATAGGCCACTGACTGAAGGAGAATGGCTGTTTATAATCTTGTAGGACAGATTGAGAGTTTAAGGGGTAAAGGGGAAGCTGGGGATTTATAGTTACTGTACAGCCTGGCAGCATCATCGTCATTGAATCCAACACACACTGACTTCTGTTGTTCATCTGCACCGTGAAACCAGCCTCTAAAACTCAATCTTGTACAAAACCCTGCTAACGTCATGTCTGCTATCTGCACCATGAAACCAGTCTTTAAAACTCAATCTTGTACAAAACCCTGCTAACGTCATGTCTGCTATCTGCACCATGAAACCACTCAGACTTTTGCACAGTGGTTAAGCTGCTCGCTAGCGGTGGGCAGGGTCGCCGGTTCACGGCCAGCCTCCACCCTGTCACACCGATGTGAAAGGAGTGCATCTGCTCGACTGAGCGCAGTTACCATGTGTGACACGCAGAGAGCAGGGACCTTGGGCTGCTTGCTCCTCTGTGTAAAAAGGGCTTCCCTTAAATAAATAGCACCCTGACACTGCAGGATTTAGGTGAAAGGTGTGTAGGACTAAGTTAACCCTCAAGTCCCCAGAGTAATCAAGAACCAGCCCGTGAATGGGTTTGACTCGTCACTGAAACAAACCGCTGATGCAACACTGCAGTGGCAATGCAGGACTGCCTGCAAGTAAGCGCTGTGCTCCACGCAGGTGTGCCCTTTGAGCCCATTAGGAACAGTGATGTGATGTGGAGCCAAAAGGAAACTTCATTTACCAGGAGCTGCAACTTGACCCCCTGGTACACAGGTAACAGTAAACCCCACTGTGCAAGACTCCTGCTCTGAAACTCAATATCTTTAGCTTTCTTAACCTGGGACATGTACGCTTGTTAGTTTAACCATCTCTGTGCTCATCTTAAACATAACCGTGCTGAACACAAACAGGTACCGAACACAGAGGAAGCGACAGCCATAGCTGGGAGGAACCCTACAGATCTGGAGAGCTATGGGGCACGTCTATAGAGATCCCACACATAATACACACACCATTTGGGTCTGCATCATTGTGCATTCGTTTTGCAAAGTTTGTCATTTCTTATTTTGCATGAAGCATTTATTTAGCAAAGTAAGTTAGCAAAGCTAATTATTTTTGCATTATTTTTCAAGTAAGCCAAAAAGGATGAGGTGTGCTGTAAACAACACCTCTGACCGTCCTCACCTCCTCAATAGAGCTCCTCAGGACAGAGGGGGGCCACATCTTCACACAGTCCAGACCCCCAGATCACCTCTTAACACACTCCAGACCCCCAGAACACATCTTAACACAGTCCAGACACCCACGCAACCATTGCTCCAGCCCAGTGAATACACAGTTAAAGAAATTCTTAAACATGAATAATTTTAACAGGAATACAACAGTATGCGTTTTATGTGGTATGTACACTAATGCCACCTACTGGACATGTATCATACTACAGTCACTAAAACGTCAGAGTAAAAAAGGGGGTTCACAGAAATCATGTGCCCATTACCTCAGATCTACTGATGTTGTTTTCTACCATGTATTACCCACAGACCAGTTAATCACATACTGTATGTACTGCAAGTTTGTTCACTCCTAGGTTTTGTTATTTTTATTTATTTTATTTTTTTTTTATTTATTTCTTAGCAGACGCCCTTATCCAGGGCGACTTACAATCGTAAGCAAAAACATTTCAAGCGTTACAATACAAGTAATACAATAAGAGCAAGAAATACAATAAAACAAGTAAAGTACAAGTTTGACAAACCACAATTCAATAATACAGCAGGTAATAGTGATAGTTACATCAGGATATGATTAAATAGTGATAGTTACATCAGGATGTGATTAAATACAAAGTACTACAGGTTAAAAACTTGGCAGATTACAGTATTCTGAAGTACAGGATTAAATGCAGTAAAATAGGGGCTGATAAGAGCAAAATAAAGCACATTTACATGAAGGGTGATAGTGTCCCAGGATACAAACAGAGGAGTTCTACAGGTGCTCTTTGAAGAGGTGAGTCTTAAGGAGGCGCCGGAATGTGGTCAGGGACTGGGCAGTCCTGACATCTGTATGAAGGTCATTCCACCACTGCGGAGCAAGGGTGGAGAAGGAGCGGGCTATTAAAGTGATAATTTCCCCACCTTCATGACTGATTATAAATCTGACCATTAGATTTATTTTCTTGCAAGAAAACTTGCATTAGTTTGCAGAATAGTCACTGGGACTAGAGTTGACTTGAATCTGCACTGTACTGTTTAACAGAGATTAATAGCTATAAACTTGGCAATATTTTAATGAACTATTACAAAACTGCAAGCGAAGACAATTTCATCATGTAAGTGTTGAAGCCAGTTTTGTGCCTGAAATAATGTATGTGAACAGTGTTGTGCCCTTTCCAGAAATATTACTGCAATCCTATCTTTGTGTCTGTTGGGTAAGCTATGTCATCATCGCTGTCTGCTTGGCAGCTGTTTTAACTGATAGGTGTTGTGCTGATATCATTCATTTCACTTCCAATATCCCTGAACTGTCCTTTCATTTTTATAGTACAGACCAACATCCCAGGATTAAAGCAAGTATTTCCATGTCCCTGTTAGAGATGTACAGAATCGTCTGATTTGATACCACCAAGGGCTACACTCTCAAAGCTACAGTGCTTACTCCAAAGCACCGTTCACAAGGAAAAAAGCATCCACAACAGTTTGTTGGAATAAATAGCTTTGAGAATAGAGCATCACGTGATGATCTGCACTAGAACAGAGCTGGCCGACCCTGGTCCTGGAGAGCCACAATCCTGCAGGTCTTCTGAATGTCTTTGAATCACTCATGGCTAAAGACCTGGGGAGAATGTTAGTGCTGAGCAATTAAAAAAAAAAAAGAATTGCTTCAATGAAGTGATTGAGAACTCAGGTGGAATGAAACTTTCTAACAAACGGGGTGACCAAAAGGTGTTGAAAATACAAGAACAACGATCAAATGACAAATAAATGCGGTATTGAACTGCAATCGATCAATTCTATATACAGTTACAATTACAATTCCGCTGGTGTGCCAGCGCTCAACTCCAATCACATTACAATTGCAATTAATTACAACTATTTACCACTGGAATGGAGCCCAGGTGTGGCAAGAGTTTTAAAATGTAATTGTGGTCCTTCAAGCCTTCTAAAGGACATATAGCAGCAATGCCATTTCTGGTATCGCTCCCTGACCTTTCTTTTATACAGTCTGCAATCAGCCTCACTGTTCTGAGCTCTTTTGCTGTAATATTGATTGGTTTGGTTTTGTGTTCATTTAAACGTTGTGTTCCTTGCAAGCCTTCAGTCTGACCAGGGTTTTTTTTTTTTTGCTGGTGTAGTATGGAATCTTGTCAACCCAGGTACAACATCACGTGATTCCTTAAGAATCAGGAAACAAACATCGGTATGTCACAACAACACATGACTGCAAGCATCTGGTCCTTTTAAGATCCTTGTTAGCGCAGTTACAACAGTTTTCCACATGGTGGTGCTGTTTTGTGGAGGAATACACATCTGATGCTTCACCTTTGATTCTATTGCCCTTTATAGAATTTGAATACAGATTTTCAGATTTGCTAAGACTTTACTCCAAAGCAAAAGAATGTTCACCGTATTTTAACTGGCAAAAAACCACCAAGAACCAGCTCATGATCATTTACATGATGTTTAGATATCATTAATGAAGAATTAGGAATATCATGTTTTCCATCAAATGTAAAAAAAAAATGTAAATATGAACTGATTTCATTGATTATTTTTCAGATGCATAGATTGATATTTCCAGTGTTTACTACATTTATGATATGATGATGTAATCTCGAAATTCATGTTAGGATTCAAGATACTTAATATCATTTTCTCTAATGCCAGCCTTACTTTGAATATGTCTTCACTTTCTGTGATTGCCTTTTCTATAATTCTCTAAACTGATGCATTCTACCTTTCTGATGTCTAGCTATGCAAGTATGTCATTACTGATCCTTGTACGTGATGGCTGATTCAGTTAAAGATCTGACATTAATACAGGGTTTGAACAACCTGCCAATCAAATGCAACCCTTAAATACACAGGTGTTCTTGATACGCTAGCGTTGAGGATGGTCACGATTTGATCGAAACGTTTGCACGCAGCACTTTATTATTATTATTATTATTATTATTATTATTATTATTATTATTATTATTATTATTATTATTATTATTTTGCCTGTACTTCCTCTAATAAAGAACATTGATTCTATTGACATGCATTTGACATTATGTAAACAGCATCTGTAAACCTCACAACTCCTGACTATACTGGACTATATAGTGCTGACTATACTGGACTATATGGCACCCAACTGTACCAGTACATGCATCAGCTTATACTTGCACTGAATTGCTCCGTATTTTGCCGTATTCTACTGCTGCTCTTAATTATAACTATTTTCAGTATGGAATTTACTCTTCTAATCACATATTTCTAACTGCTGTTAGTCGAACTCTCTCTTAGATGTAATTATTTACTGTATTCTTTATTGTGCTCTTATTTGAATCTGATCTTATTTTCTAATGATTTTACTGTACTTTAAAACTGCTCTTATCTGCACTGTGATATTGTGTAATGTGATATTGTGTAATGTGACATTTTGAAACGTGATACTTTGTAACAACTGTAAGAAGTCTGCTAAGAAATAAATAAATAAATAAATAATATCATAACATACCATAACGAAAAACACCCATTCAGTCAATAAAACCCTTTGATAGAGCTCTGTATTAAAAACAAACACGTGCGCTAAGCATGTGTATAATATAATTATCCAAATGAAAATGAATAAAAAAGCGAAACAATTCAAACTGAAAATAGGAAATAATGACATTCCACCGAAAACCGGTAAATAAAAATTGCTCTTATTGTATTACTTGTATTGTAACACTTGAAATGTATTTGCTTACGATTGTAAGTCGCCCTGGATAAGGGCGTCTGCTAAGAAATAAATAATAATAATAATTTGCCACATCGAACGGACCAAACCATTCTCAAATCTGATAAGAGAATCAATCAGCTGTACTGGGTTCCAGTGATTGGGAACATTTAATTTAATTACAATTCGTCTAGCACCGTCCTGTTTTTTTTAAAATTCTCTTTTCTCTATATAAGGAGATTATAATTAAAATACCGCATTAAATTAAAGGCGTGTTTAAATATATGTGCTTTTTGTTCTTCTTTTAAATAAACGCAATAGTTAATAAATGTTTCCCCCCTTCAGCAGTAGTGGTAGCGTCTGAGCGCTACACTTGTTAAAGGTCTGCTCCAGGCAGGCTGCGGGTTGTGTGTGATCCGCGTCGTGGTGGAGGTGGACAGCGTGCTCCTGAATACAACTCAGCGCTATCAACTGTTTCGCATCATTTTATAATTGGTTATAACTCCGGCGTCGACCATGAAGACAATCATTGCAGCGTATTCTGGCGTGTTACGAGGTAAGCCTTCTTTCGTTTCGTTTGTTTTAAATGCTGAAGATTATAATTTGATTGTTTGTTATTGTATATGTTCTCGTGTTTATTTCATCAGTGCTTCGCGTCTGTCTTTATCCGGCAATTCTCAGTCATTTTATTTTAAGTTAGGTGCCGTGCTTAATTAGAAACGTTACGTGCACAGGAAAACAAAGTGCACCTGTTTTGGTATGAAATTATGGGATGCGGCAATGCACGCCTGTCTGTCTCTCTATCTGTCTCGCGTTCGCATCTACCGCCTGCTCCTCGCTTTTCTTTACACACCGTCCAGGTTGTATATTGGTACAGGCGGCAGTTTGTTTTTGATAACCCTTTCTGGAGTGTAGATTGGATTATAATGCAGCATGTCGTTGATCATGTTTTGAACACTGTCTTGGTGCTAGGGATGCTGAAGCGGAGCCCCGATGATGCCACACTGACTGTACTGTAGTGTGTGGACAGTCATGTCCCTGGATACACATTTAGACGAGTCCACTACAGACCCTACATGGTGGAATTTATAAACCGTCATTTTACACTGAGCTTGGGCTGTCCATATACCACACAGAGACCAAAACACAAGCTGGTGCTTGTTAAGCCTTGTATTGTAGTGGTCATGGGTTAAATCCCAGGTGGGGGACGCTGCTGCTGTACCCTTGAGCAAGGTACTTTACCTAGATTGTTCCAGTAAAAACCCAACTGTATAAATGGGGAATTGTTTTTTACATAAAATTGAGATCTCTTGTAACAATTGTAAGTTGTCCTGGATAAGGGCATCTGCTAAGAAATAAATAATACTGCCACAACGGCATACTGGGTGCAAGGTATAGGAATTGGGCCACCAGGTACTGTCACAAAGGAATGGAGTAATGGTGAATCCATTCTACAATATACTGGGTAGCCTTTTGTACAAAACCCTAAAATGATCTGTGGAGCCAGTCTTGAGTGTGAACAGGTATGTAACAGTCATGCATACAGTAACCCAGCATCCAGGGCTGCAGAATAGTTGCACGCAATGTGCACTGAAGGATTTGGTCGGGACCCCAGGAACGTTCCCGTCGGCTCTCAAAATATTACAGCTAGAAAAAACGTTCTCACGTCTGCATCAGCTGCTGCCAGAAACCCCGTTTGTACAGCTGAGCGAGTCCTCAGATTTCAGATGAAATAGAAACACGAAGCCCAGCCTACAAGTTGTGTTAAATGTGTTTATTATCAATGTAGAATGATTTGGGACTGCAGGTAAAGAACACGCCGTTGCTCCTGTCCTGTCCTTTCACCATCCACAGTCTGACAGGCAGTGACCTTGGTTTCATGCTGGAATCTCCCTGTGTCCCTTCTCCAAAATGTTGACCTGAAGGCAGTTTGGCAGCCCTGTCAAACGTTGTGTTAATGTAAAATCATCCGTGTGTTTACTAGCAACTCCCACTTCTGCTTTAACACTCTCATGCACAACGACCTCATGGGGTTGAATGCTCTCGGTGTTTATATGGGGAGAGGAAGATGCAAATGCATGATGTCCTCGTACATGTGCCCCCCCAATAAAGCAATGTTTAATTTAAAATTTCATCCATGACAGGGTTAATGTACTCTATATTAAGCTTCCTACATGTACTGTAACTGTGCACCAAGCTGTGTTGTATTGGATTCCGTGAAGTCTCTCTTGGGGCAAAGTGGCGATTGTTTAAATGAGAGATTCTTCACATGAGTCTGCTATTAACCTAGATTTTGAATTTGCAGATGAAAAGGTGCTGCACTACTATTTACTCGTACAGCTTATTGAATTTCTCAACTTGAATGTATTCATTTAGAGAACTGCAATATCTTTGGAAACTGGATTCTGTTTATACAAAGTCCTAAATCTAATACTCCCGCAGCACAGACTGGAGTATTAGATTTAGGACTTTGCTAACCACTGTGGTTAATAATTGAATTGTTAATGTGTGTGCAATGGATTCATAGCTGCAGATTAACAGAGGCAATGTCTAATCTCCACACAGACTGTACTGACACAGCTACTGTATATCAATACTCCTCACTGACTACTGACACAGCTACTGTATATCAGTACTCGTCATTGACTGACACAGCTACTGTATATCGGTACTTGTCATTGACTAACACAGCTACTCTATATTGGTACTATGGCTGTATGGACACAGCTACTGTATATCAATAAGACCTGGCCCTTTGACATTAGAGGGAATGGCCTCGCTTCCAGACTTGTCAACTCTCCCGTATTTGCCTGGAGTCTCGCGTATTTTGGACCTTTCTCCTGGACATCTCCCAGGACAGATTTTCTCCCATATATTTTGCTGAAAACTCTACTGTTAAAGCCCTTATGTCTGCAGACCTTTAATGTCTGAAATTCATGGCTGGTGTGTGATTACTGCAATCCCTGTTTGTATCTAGGCATGCATTCCGTGCGCTAGAGGCAAGTTCCTCCAGGCTCAAAATTCAGCAGTGCCGACTGCATTATTTTAAGATCTTTAAGTCGGGATTAATTGGATTTGAAGGAAGCCTGTCTTAATACTGTTGCTTTTAAACCTTTCCGGTTCAGATCAGATCCCTTCCACAGTACCCGGTACAGATCAGATCCCTTCCACAATAAACTAGATTTAATTAATGAAGTTTAGCGAAACATTCTTTCAGGTTTTGTGAACAGGGCCTCCAGTTTCTAGTCTTGAATGGCCTACAGCAGTACTGCACTAACCGTTAGATTTTCTACGTAAGAACTAAGTTGGCAGGTACTGTAGGTATCTCTGTATTGAGCCTGCAAGGTTAAGACGCCGTCTTGATTCAGACACTGACTGACCGCAGTCAGCTGCCTTTTGCAGTCATTCCTTCTACACAATCAGTCCTTCTGTCCTGGAACACGTTGCAAACCTTGGGGTGCTGGCTGGGGGTTTCCAGCAAGGCACCACTGGCACAAATTCAGATGACATGCCTTCCACTTGTGATTGCCTAGTCGTTTCCCTTTTGTCTTTTTGTTTTTTCTTGAGTGTTGCCGCATTCATAGCCAGATGATCAGGGGAATGCTTCTGTACCATGTGTAGGGTGACATGGCATTTTATCTTGATTTATGAAGAGCAGTCTCCACTGAATCGCAGCTCCAGTAAAGGGTGATGAGGTCAGGGATGAGGCGTGTCTCCAAGCACACCCCCTCTAGTGCACAGCGGCTCCTGTTGATTGGTTTAGATCAGCAGCACTGTTGGATACTGCTGTGTGAATATCTGGCACACTTCAGCCACCACTGACGCTGCAGGTTTTTTAAAATTTATTATACAAATGATCTTTAACAATATTAGTTTGGCCCTGTAACAAGCAATAAAGGCGGCATCACAATACTTAATGTAAACGGGGCTGTTTTCCTCACCATCTTTCATTGAAATGGGTTCATATGACTATAGCCCTCAATATTGTTTAATTAACTTAATGGGATTTTTGCATTGAAGGTAGTGCCACCAGGTGCTCAGTCTTGTCTATGCAATTTAAAAAAAATCTTAGTAGTTTTAAATCTGAATATTCTGCACATAACTAAGGGCTAGTGGCATCGGTCGCTGTCTATCCCTAGTTGTATTTAATCAGTGAGCCAGATGTTTGCTGGTTTGTGTGCAAGAGTGTGTCTTGGTACAGTAACATCTATTCAAACCCATGTGGGTCTCTATAACAAAGTAGTCTTAGTAACCTCTATTCAACCTCGCAGGTACTGGAGCCAATTTTCTGTCTGCCATCCAGGATTTGCCTTCGGTTCCCTGGCCCTCCAAGTCGAAGGTGGAGAAGCAGCTGCAGATTATCTCTGTGATGCAGTGGGTCCTTTCCTTCCTCGTAATGGGTAAGGCGCTTCCAGGATTATGTAATTGGCTTTTCCGTAGGCTAGACCGGCATTGCCTGGAACTGAGGGATTTCTCTTACAAGGACTCGTTATCCTTAAAGCTTTATTTTAAAGGATTATTTTTGTCTCTATTTGAATTCCATTCTTGCTGCTTTACCTCCTCAGTCTTAAGAGGGGATAACCCATTCACTGCGTACAGTCTGCAGTGTTTCTATTGTGTTGAATTGGAAAATGCAACTGTGTAAACATGCACTGACTTTGTAGAGGTCACCATGCATGAAAGAGGTAAAGGTGTAACCATGCTGCTGTCCCCACGCTCCAGTGCGAGATCGCAGTGTCTTCACAAGCCTGTGTTTCTGTAGGTGCTGTGTGCACTGTGGGCCTCCTGTACCTGTTCTTCACTGACTGCTGGCTCATTGCTGCCTTGTACATTGCTTGGCTGGTCTTCGACTGGAATACTCCAAGACAAGGTAAGTAGTGAGGGCACACAAGCGCGGCAACCACACCCACATCTGCTTTTATATAGAGCGCCTTTTACAGCCAAAGCCACCCCAACACTTCTGTATATGCAAACCGACACTGTGCAGGACTCTCATGCCATTGGACAGAATTCCAAACTTGAAAGAATCAGTAAAAGCAATGTTGCCATTTTCCATTAAACATGAATTACTAATGACTTCTTTACCAGCATGAGTAAACATTGGGGAATGTAATTGTATTTTTTTTTTTTTTTTTTTTGTATCCACATTGATTAGGAGGAAGGAGGTCATCTTGGGTCAGAAACTGGACCGTCTGGAAATACTTCAGAGATTACTTTCCCATCAGAGTGAGTAATTCCTGATCACCGTGGCAACTCGTTTACACATTAATATAAACCCTAGCGATTCATTCTAGATCCACGAGAGTACAGTCAGTGTTTAATACTGCCAGACCAGGCTGGGAGACCTCCTGGAGCACACCTTCCAAGAGACCCAGTGGAAATCATGTGATCGGCTAGAATTGAGCAGACTGTAGAAAGGTGACTGTGTTGATGTTTAGAAGCTGTGCTTCTGTGTCAGCCAGTCACCTGTACAAACTCTTAGCAAATCCAGCATCTGCCTTGGCTATTGATTGCTTCACAGTGCTGGCATAGAAATATCCACTGATCCCTCTAGCTTTACTTTAGAACAAAACTTGCAATAGATTCAATATACAGCTCAAAGTAGTTGCAATAAGGTATAGAAAAAAAAAACAACTGTCCATGCTTTAAGGAACAACAGTGGCTAGGCAGTAATCTGGCTTCAGCTGGTGCTGACTATTGGTGTTCTGATGACAGATATGTTGCAGGTTAGACTTTGTCCTGTTGATAGGAGGAAACCCGCTGTGCTTTATAGATGTGTGTGCGTGTTCGTAGTTCAGTCATCCCTGGCCTTGCACGAGCCAGATATCGGCATGTGAATTGCAGGTGAACGTTGTCACCTAGTGGGTTGGGAGGGAGTGACCTGACTGCTGGGTTAACTGCTGATGCGGCACGCTGCAGAACCGGGGCAGGCACAGTTTTCTGGTCTGGAATTTATAATTGTGTCGTCACAAAGCTATTTGTTATCAGTGAACAGTAATGAAAGCAGTTCTCTGGGTAATTAGGGATGGTAATTGTGTAATATAATGAAGTGTTTTTGCATATAATAAAATGGAGGAGGAAAAACGCAATGCACAGAACGTCAGTTCTGTGGTGAGCTTTAACTAGTCAGTGCAGAAACAAACCCGAGAAGGTTAATGTCACTGTGGCTACTTGCTCCCAAGCTGGCTCTTGCTGGTTATAACTTTGCTGTGGTTGTGCACTTGATGATGATTGTTCAGAGTTTAATGCAGTCTGGTCGTGCAGTGCAGCCACCTTGTCTGTCCTGACCTAGAGACACTGCTATATTTATCTCTTGGGTCCTTTGGCCTGTCAGTCTGGGGTCCTGTTTTAGCTGAACATTTCCTTCTGTCCTGCCAGAGTTTGGTAATAACCACTTTGAAAGTTACAGCTGAGCAGCACTGAGCACGTGGTCACATACACTGCTTTACAAAACCGCAGTTTGACTTCGGAGCAGCCATCAACGTCTGTAAAGCAAAAATGCTTTATTTAGCATTTTCTGTGCAGTAAATAACAGGAATATTGTTGGGACTGCCAGCGTGAAATCCCTTCTGTCTTATCTTGACTTGTGGCTGTTCCTTTTTAAACAACTTTTTTTTATTCCCCCCCCCCCCCCCCAATAACCCTAATACTTTAATACAAATGTCTGGAAGCAGCTGAGATGCTGGAGAGTGACTTCACATTAAATTATATACAGTTTTATATTTAATATCATAAGGTGCTGATTTCCCCCCCCCCCCATGCTCTATTCTCTCTGTGATTAATGTGAATCCCCAAAGGAAGCCAGTCCACAGCATCTTGGTTGTGTCATGACACTTCAAGCTGTTTTTGGGTGAAAAGTCAACTTCCAAAAGTCATGGATTTTTATGACATAGTGACTAACTGACCAGTCACTGTTTTAAAATGCACACTATAAAGCTTGAACTTTTCCCTGAATTTTTTTATTTTTATTTTACTCAGTAATGTGTTGCTGTACTTTCTCTGTACATTTCAAAGTGCAAAGTTCAGATGTTTCACTAGTCTGCAGTAGGTTTCAACTGATTTTATTGTTACACAAATGACTAACATGAAGGAAGCAGTGTTTCCTTTATGCATGGTTGTTTTTTTTTTTTTTTCAATGCATTTTTTATACTGATCAAATTAGGAAAACGTCTGACTGTTGGTAAAGAAGCTTCTGAATGAATTGAACGGATCCTTTCGCTCACTTCTCTCCTAGTTGAAGATTAGCAACCTTCTCATAGCAAGATCTTTATGAATTTGAACATATGTAGTATGGGCTGGTTTCACAAGACCCTGATTTAACATTGGCTAATCCCAGAGTAGTGCTGGTCTGGGTCTGTGAAACCAGCCGGTGAAGTAAATGTGAGACGCTTCTGATTTACTGTAGATACCAATGCAGAACTTTCAGTCTTCACACAGTCATTGCAGGTATTCGTTGGTTGTAGAACAAGATAAGGAGTAACGTCAGAATTGTAAACGGTGTGCCAATTATAAGGTGGCAGACCGCTTGCTGTGCTCTCAGCTGTTTAAAATGAGTTTCCCAATGTCAGTAAATCAACGCCAGCTGTGGAGTTTGTGCAACTCTTCAGTTCAGCTGGCAGAGTGCCCGTCTCTCCTTTGAGGAATGTGCAGTCAGGACACGGCCTTGAAAAAGCACTTGGGCAGGACTAGGGAATGAGGATTGGTGTATTGGGCAGGACTAGGGAATGAGGATTGGTGTATTGGGCAGGCAGGACTAGGGAATGAGGATTGGTGTATTGGGCAGGCAGGACTAGGGAATGAGGATTGGTGTATTGAGCAGGACTAGGGAATGAGGATTGGTGTATTGAGCAGGCAGGACTAGGGAATGAGGATTGGTGTATTGGGCAGGACTAGGGAATGAGGATTGGTGTATTGAGCAGGACTAGGGAATGAGGATTGGTGTATTGAGCAGGCAGGACTAGGGAATGAGGATTGGTGTATTGAGCACAATGCCCTGCTTGGGATTCGTATCACGGACAGGGATTTTAAACCTACTGTATCTGTCAGATTAGAACAGAATAAACAAACAGGGCTACGTTCTCAAAGGTATTGGTACTCCAGATTATTATTATTATTATTATTATTATTATTATTTATTTCTTAGCAGACGCCCTTATCCAGGGCGACTTACAATCGTAAGCAAAAACATTTCAAGCGTTACAATACAAGTAATACAATAAGAGCAAGAAATACAATAACTTTTGTTCAAGTAAAGTACAAGTTTGACAAACCACAATTCAATAATACAGCAGGTAATAGTGATAGTTACATCAGGATATGATTAAATAGTGATAGTTACATCAGGATGTGATTAAATACAAAGTACTACAGGTTAAACACTTGGCAGATTACAGTATTCTGAAGTACAGGATTAAAATGCAGTAAAATAGGGGCTGATAAGAGCAAAATAAAGCACATTTACATGAAGGGTGATAGTGTCCCAGGATACAAACAGAGGAGTTCTACAGGTGCTCTTTGAAGAGGTGAGTCTTAAGGAGATCATCACTGGCACAATCTGTTAAATAAATGAATAAATACGCACCATTTTACAATTCTGAAAACAACTTGACTTCTCAAGACCCTATTCATTATAACTTTTTTGGGGTGCATTTTTACTTTTATTAAATTGTGCTAATGACGATCTGGAGTTCATAATGGCTCTGAGAATCTAGCCTATAATGTGATAGGGGACACTTCATACGTCAGCCTGCGGCAGTCATTTAAACCAAGTAATGCACTGAACTTGCTGAACCCCTCATGGCGCGGAGTGCAGCTTGCATTGCACTGAGACTGGGGCTGCTGTTCACAGTTCACCTGAACTTTACTCACCACCACTTGCTTCACCCTGCCTATCCAATGAGTTACACACCAACCAAATGCTTCCCATATTAACAGGTGACCAGGTTAAGAAGTTAAGCTGATTTCTCAATCACAAATCTAGCAACACTTGAATCTGTCGCTGGGAATAATTTATCTTCTGTGGGCGACGTTAGGCCATTGCTTTGTCTAACTCCAGAAGCTTGCGAGTAAATAAAGCGCAGGTGGTCCCCAAAAATCCAATCCTGCGTCTACATCCGAATTCCTGTTTGTTTATTCACAATCCACTCCAAATATCCTGTTGTGCTTGTGCTACATATATTAGGACCCCAACTCGAAACATGTCCCCATCTAGATTGGGTCAACCCCATCAGGTTGGGGTTAATTAACATTTTTAGAACCTTGAAATCTCTTCATATTTGTGGTGTGGTTGTCTTGTGAATGACCCCATTGCGATGCAGAAAATTCACTTCACCAGAACCCAGTCTGAATTTAGAGTCCAGCGTTCACCAACACAGTTTGCAAAAGTTAATAAATGTAGAAATTGGTGGTGCCCTTTTTAAAGTTTACCATATTAAAAGCACAGCACAGTGTAAAAGCATAGGTACTGTAAACCTTGTCAAGCCCAGAGGTATAGTAAAGCATATTAAGACATGGAAAAGCATGAGAACTGTGGTCCCCTTTTTATAAGGGGGCTCTCCATCTTAGGTTTTGGAACTGCTGGTCCAGTTGCACTCCTGCTGTTGGAGCTGTGCCTGACTATTGCACAACCAGTAATCATTCCCTAAGGAATGTGTTTGAATAGCAAACAGCAGGTTCTGTGTACAGTAGATTGTATTTGGCAGTTCGGTTCACAGTATTGTCACAATGTGCAGCAGTTTACTGTCCTGTAATTGCACCACATTAAGCAGATTTGTTTAATGGAGAAACTCTAAACCAAGGCAGTGCTGCTCTGCCAAAGTTGAAAGGATTATTTGGATAACTGGTGCACATTATATAAACACGCCTGCTGATAAAGAAAACAAGAACTCCATTGATTTTCACAGAGCATCTTCTGTTGCTGTGTAGCTTGATGCAGTGAGTTTTCATAATGTGGCAGGAAATTCACAGCATGCATCTATACTGACGGTGATGTTGGTCAACTGGAAGTTGCTTGTGGAAACTGTCTGCATGGAACGACATGCTTCTGTTTAATTCAGAATCCAAATGGAACTCGCGTCAAGACCGACGTGAATGGGACTATCCTTTTCAAAAGCAGTAATCTGTGCAGTCATTGCAGTATTCTGTGTATTGGTGTTCTGTCATTCAGCACAATGGATACTGGGTGTTTGGATGTTGGAGTGTGTCCCCACACGGAGAAGGCTGGCGTGTTTCACCCTGGTTTAGCTGAGCACTGCCATTTCATTGACCTTGTACTGCAGGGAATGATTTTTGGCTCTGGAGTTTTATGGAAAGCTTTAGTGGTGGCCCAAGCAAGAGCCATTCAGAGTTGCACAAGACTTTCTATTTATTCTGTAAGTTAGTTGGCTTGATCGTGCAATTCTACTGTGGGGTAAACTTGAGCCAAGGTCGTTGAGTAACAGAAGTGTACAGTAACGAGTGGGGGGGGGGGGGGGGGGGTTAATTGATAACCAGAATTTCAGAATCATTAATCATATCTCCCTTATCTAAAAGGGTTATTTTTTTTATAATAAATATGAAATGGTGTGATCAGCAAATGTACAGTAGGTCAGCAGGCGCCCCCTAATGGCAAAGTGTCTAAGTGTTGCTTGATAACAAGTCCATTGACATGGAGAACTATTTTTCTGTATAGACGTGCCCCCCTTTCTAGATTGTTGAACATGGTTCCCTAAGGGTTGCAGATGTTCTATGGTATCGCAAACGGAACGCTTATGGTTTATCTCCATTTTCAAGGTTCCAAATAAAGTATATTGGCCTAAACCACAAGTCTGATGACCGTCACAGCCTGCATTGAAAGAGAATGTGAAACGGGCATCTCTAATGAATGTTTCACAGTAAATGTTTTCTAAAAGCACTGTGTGCCCTGTGAAAGAATGAAGATTAGTTTGGAAAGGTTTCTTCCCTCTTCCTCCAGGGTACTGCAGCATCAGAATGAGTTGTTTGTGAACGTGGAAGACTTTAAGCTTTCTGAATCGTGTCCCCATTGGACCCCATTCACAGCTGCCACACTTCCAATTCTCGCAGAGTGTTTTATGTTGAATTCTGTTTTTGCAGCTCATTAAAACCCACACCCTGCTGCCCAGCCGGAATTACATTTTCGGGTACCACCCGCACGGGATCTTCTGCTTCGGAGCCTTCTGTAACTTCGGGACGGAAGCAACTGGGTTCTCCAAGAAGTTCCCTGGGATCTGCCCTCACCTGGCAACCCTGGCTGGGAACTTCAGATTGCCCCTCCTCCGGGACTACCTCATGTCTGGAGGTAAACCTCTTCTGTGTTTGATTGTGTCCGTGTTGACTACAGTAAGTGAGGCTAATAAAACATCACCTTGGCAGGGGGGTAGATGGAAACAAGACCCCCATTGCACAGCGGTTTGATCCATTCCTGGTTTTGCTAGGAGTTTGGGACACACTTGAGCTTGTTGCCTATACACTGGGACTGATCAGGCTCACTTTAAAACCTGGAATGGGGTAAACTGCAATGCAGTAGAAGTGTGGAGCACGCGCCCCCTGTAGAAGGCCTACACCAGGGTTTTACTCCTGACTAGTTCCCACCTGCTGTGGTCTGAGCTGGCGTGTAGATGGCAGTCTGGGATATGGACTCGGGAGTGTTCTCGGGAGTGATTTTTTTGAAGACTGCACAGAGATGTGTCTGTTTCAAACTAGCCCCTCCCAGCAGCTCTTATCAAGGAGCAAACCCTGGCACAAAGTATATTGAACACGCTATAAAACAGGATCCACTGTACTTCAGTTTTACATTGACTGTGCAAATCAACCTTGAGACTTTTTGGCCTGTGTTTTGCTTTGTACTTTCTAACACTAAAGTCCCCCCCCCCCCAGAAAAAAAAAATGTCCTTGAATTGGTAGATTTGGACTGGACCTGGTTCACTGTTTCTATCATCTGCTTCACGTGTTCATATTGGCTATTAAAGATGGACATGTCTTGGCTGCCATTGGCTTGGCTTGGCTTGGCTTGGCTTGGATTTCATCTGGCAAGCCAAAACAAACCTTTTGTAGCAGTGACACTGCCTGGAGCCACAGTTCACATGACTGGTCTCAGACCCATCCTGGACTACCTAATGTTGCCTTCGGTGCTAACCAGAGTCAGTGAAGCTAGAGAACTGGCTTGTTTTAACAAGCCATGTCAGACTGCACACTGAAGCACAGATACCCTCACTGCTGTACTTTGTAATCGACGCCCCTCCGACTCACAATTTGTATAATGTGCACAACAGGCTCTTGAATGCAAAATGTTTCATATGAGAGAGATGGACCGAAAAGCACTTCACATTGCTGGCTTTGTGTTCTGTATGAAGACAGTTCTGTGTAATGTGTGGCTAACTTTAAAGGTGTGTTTATAGTTTCCAGTGCACATGTCTATACATTAGAAGTGATCTCCTATTAAAATCCCAGGGATAGCAGTAAGACCCCGATTTGTATAGCAGGTTGATACATTCCTGGTTTTACTGGTTTAATCACACACCTGAGCTTGTTACCTATACACACTGTGGCTAATCAAGCTGGTAGTAAAACCTGGAATGGGTGAAGCTGCTATGCAGTAGGAGTCTTGTTTTGCTGCAGGAGCTGTAACTGACGTGACATGACGGCAAGCAGACTTCACTTTAAGGGCTGTGTCCACAGCGGGACGTGTACGTCCTGTTTTTGGTGACCATGCTGTTTCTTCTCCTGTCTGCAGGTATTTGTCCTGTGAATCGCAATTCCATGGACTATCTCCTGTCCCGCAATGGAACTGGGAATGCTGTGGTGATTGTTGTGGGAGGAGCAGCGGAATCCCTGGAGTGCATTCCTGGGAAGCACTCGGTCACTCTGAAAAACCGCAAAGGGTTTGTGAAGCTGGCCTTGCAGCAAGGGTAAGCGTGCCCGAGTGCGCTGTTGAACATGCTTACACTGAGAGCCTGTAGGTTATAACCTGCACTACATACAGAGGGAAAAGCATGGACAGCCGAATCAATCCCAGTAACAGTCTAGGAGTTTGCCGGTGGCCGTGAGGTGATTTTTATGTAGTTTGTTTATTCATTGTGAACCTGATGAAGACCTGTTGTGTCGAAACGCGCAGTTCTACTACCGTTTTGTTTGCTAGGTTTAGTAAAAAATTGTCAACTAATAAAATGAAAATCTTTAAGACTACAGTACATCTTGTCCTGATTTTGAGTGTGCGCCCAATTGGTCTTTTGGACTTCAATCTATAAATTAAGGTTGGTGGATAGATTTGAAGTGAGTGTAAGCCCAAACAGACAGTGTGGTTAGTGGTGTGTGGGTTTGTTTTTTGACATTATGCTTTTATTTGCTACCTAGACATCTTGCTTATAAACTCATAGCTGTACTGAAGGTTTTTACATGGAATATCCATTTATTTATTTTTTTAATTTATATTATTTAATGTCATTTCTTTTGGCTAAAATACAATTTCAGTTCTAAGAGTTCTGAGCATTATAAACCAAGCTATGCATTTATATTTACTGCTCCGACCCACACGCTACACTCTGCTGTTTTCATCTCTTGTAGTAAGATTGAAAATGCGTCACAACCTGGAAATGGAGATTCAATCTCTTTCTCCCTGCAGTGCTGATCTGGTCCCTGTGTATTCGTTTGGGGAGAATGAAGTGTACAAGCAGATCATCTTCGAGGAGGGCTCTTGGGGGAGGTATCTGCAGAGGAAGTTCCAGAAGCTCATGGGTTTCGCTCCCTGCTTCTTTCACGGCTGTGGGATATTCTCGACCAACAGCTGGGGAATGGTGCCCTACAGCAAAGACATCAACACTGTCGGTAGGTACCTGTGCACCGGTTCTGTGTGGGGTTTACAGCAGCGCTCCCATTGAAAATGTGAACTGCTGTAACAAGTATGGAAGCTGGCCACATCCTGGGGGAGCACACATTGCAGGAGCTGAACTGGCTTCACCTGACGTAATGCGTGGAGAGACTTTGGCACGGCGCTCTGTTTGCAAAGAGGAATATCAAGGACATGTCTGTTTAATGAAGCGGCCTCCGGTCTCTGAGTTTGACAGATTTCATGCTGTATGCGCATGTAAAGGGTTGTCGCAATCTGCACTAGGTAGCCAAGTGGCAAGTACTAGATTTCACCTGAATTGTTCCCAAACATGCTTCCAGGTGTTCACCATGGTATATTTACAGAGTTGTCAGTTTCCCGTGCTTTAAGTAATGCATATACTGTCATTTGCATTACTGTGTTTTTGCAAGAAGTTTAACATTTTTCACCTGCGATTTTGGTATGCTTTTTGTTTACCATGGTAATTTTTTTTTTTTTTTTCATAGTAAATTAGCCTGATGCACACCCTGGGTACTGTGTGTTTTGTTTATTTTATATATATAATGTTACACAGACATTTAATTTGCATTTCTTTTTGCAGTTGGAGAACCTATCACAGTCCCAAAGATAGAAAGCCCAAGCCAGGATGAAGTGGACCTTTACCACGACATGTACGTGCAGAGCCTCCTCAAACTCTTTGACAGATACAAGGTGAAGTTTGGTCTGCTGGAGACAGACACCCTGGCTTTGCACTAGAACATCTCCGGCTCTGGAGCGTCTCCCGGAGCTGCTGAGGATTGGACCCTGCTATGTACCTGCTTAACTCTTTCAGTCCTGTATTAGCACCACATGTTAACATGTGCTGTCAGCGATCATGTAGGAACCTCACAGGACTCCTGGGACCCAGTCGGGGGGGGGGGGGGGGGGGGGGGGGAGGTGAATGGTCCTGTTCTCATGTATGCTCAAAGGAGTTTATTCATCGGCTCCACAAATACTTCAGGACTGAAAGGGTTAAAATGTATTGGATTGTACCAAAAAGAAGAGAACCGAAATCAGCTTGATCGCTCGACAGAATCATTCCAAGCCTGGAGTATCTGAATGCTTCTGTACAGTACTATTGAGTAGCCTACATTGTTTCAAACCGTACTTCAGGGGGGGTTTAAGCACTTTTTTTTTTTTTTTTTTTTTTTTTTAAATATGCTCACAACTTAATCCTGTAATAATCCCATTTTACCATTTTAAGTAGCATAAAGCTTTAAATGCACAAGCAATGCAATTGGAAGGGTTTCATCCCACGAGGTAGCGCCTGTGGGCTCTCAAACCTGAGAGGTGTAGGTGGGTAAGCGCTTGTATTTCACACTTTTCTTGGTGCCACTTGGTGATTTTCTGTTGCTGTTAATCTACAATGGTATGTATGAGAGGGAATTTCGTTGGTTTCAGTATTAAAAGAGGTTTTTTCGAAAGTGTGATCGTAATGGAAAGTGAGCAGAAATGCAATTGTGAATAATGCCTATCAAGAAGAGAAGATGGAGGAGACTGATTTGTGTGAGATTCACGATGTAATTCCAAAAGTCTTTTGAATGTGTAGAATTATGGGCTGGGAGGCGATTTAAATGTTCGTATTATATAAATGTTTACACGTGTTTTAAACTGATTTTTTTATGTACAGTTTAATTCTAGATTTTGCACTATATCCGCATGTTAAACCAACGTGCCTTTCTCGTCTGTACACCGTACCTTCAAGAGTGTGAATGCATCCCGTGGACTCATTTACTGATACACTATGAAAAGTGCCTTTTAAGTGCTCTTTCTGTGCAGTCTTCTACCATATAAATGACAGTGTTTAAAATGTTTTGTATGTGTTTGACTTGCAAATAAATGTGTAAATGTTGCATTGTCTCCTTGTTTTGAAATCGTGGTCAACATAGCTATCATTGGTTTTCCGCTGACTTTTCTACTCTCCTTTTAAGAATTCAGTTGATGCCTGTTAAGCCATTCGTGTCTCTCAATCACAACTGATAAAAGTGTCGATAGGAAAAGTGGTTTAATTCGAGGTTTTTCTATTAAACAATTAAATGGGCTTTTAAATCGTAGGTTTTACTTTTTCATTTCAAAGCAGAAGCAACTCTGCCTTTTAATGTAAATGGTCACGCAGAACTATTTAATGAAGAGCATCTGATTAGAATCAGTCGATTGAATGGGACGTTATCAAGGAAAATCATCCCATAGGAATGGGCCGGTGGGTACTTGGTAGTCTCTCAACAAGTAGAGTGGGTCCGGATGAAGCGCTTTAATGGACGTCGGATGTAGTAGCCGCTAGAGGGCGCTGAACAAGCGGTGTTAATACTAGTAACAGTCTGTAATAATAAGTTAGGTTTAGGGGTAGAGGGTACATTTAGGGGTTGGGAAGCTAGTAGGTACATACTGGCCTATTCCTACGGGATGATTTTGCTAGGTAACGACCTATTCAATCGACTGATTCTAATTGGATCGCCTGAATAAAGTGTGTCCAGCATAAGACTCTTACTCCCTCCCGCCCCCCCCGCCCCCCCCCCCCCCCATTTACAGCTTTAATACAGAATAAAGAGGAGTTGCTTAACATGTTCGTAGACTACGTTCTCCTTGTTAATCAAAAATAAAGGCTTGGATAATTTCGTTGTTTCACAGAAAACCCCAGTAAATTAAATCCATTTAAATATCGACACGTTTCTCCGTTGTGAACACGAATGGCTTAACAGAGATCAGCTGAATTCTTTAAAGAGAATAGAAAAGACGGCGGAAAACACCGACCAATCAGAAGCCCCAATTAAAACCAAGCGATGGATTCTGGATCGCAGGCATATAGAATATTGATTTATTACAGTATGGTAAATGTTTTGTAGACGGCGATGGAGTAGCAAGACTTCCAGTGGTCTGTATTTTCAAAGTGTTTACTCCAGTCTAACTTTATTCATCTCCCCCGCGAGGAAAAAACCTGACTGTTACGAAACTGTATAAAAATATAACACCGCACCAAATGTGAGAATTCATAAACAATCCTGTTTTTTGTACAGTATCTACCATGCCAAAAGGGCATATCAATGCATTATCTAAAGTGATATTTGCCAGCATTAAAAATGATTGAAAGTGCAACTATGAGGACACCACATAACCAGACACTACTGCAGCTAGTCAGTCCTGCATCCCTTGGTTATTTCACGCCCCCTAGTGGCCACTGCAGAGTTTTCAGGTGAGATTTAATAACCGGTGAGCTAACCTTTCTTTAAAGGTTATTTATTTAAAAAAATTTAAGCACTCCACTGGGGGAAATGACTATTACTTGCATACCTTACAGACTGATATAAACCCATTGCTATCCCACTAACCCTGAAAGAAGCCGATTACTTCACATGCCACAGCAACGAGGCAGAAGAGGTATTGCAAAACGCATTATTGGTAAATATCAGCTATACCACAAGGACATAGCAAAGTTAATCAGAAATGTAAATACCGTTCAGAAGGTAAGCGATACCTTATCTGCAAGGAAGCGCCAATCGCAAAATGCAGTGACAGCGCGGTGAGGTTGGTTTAACAGAGAACACGTGAAACGTGGGCAACTTCTGGATAACATTGTGCGGTTTGTTGTGTCTTGTGGGTTGTGTATGATTCTAAAAATCAACACAGTAAAGTGGTTTATGCTCTGTGAGACTGTATGTATTGAAAGTCTGCTTTCTGTTTATCATCCGTGATAGGACCAGACATGCCCACAATCAGTCTGACAGTCTCCTGTCCAACTGATGCGATGAAAGAGTCTCCCACGCTATAATGTTACTAATGGATACAGGGGGTACTTTTAAATCTCCTCTAAATCGTATTAGTTTGAATTGGCACATAACTGAAAGAGTCCCCGCTATCTTTTATTTCATCGTTCTTATTTTAGTAATATTTTCATTTCAGAATGGTGCATGTGTTTTATTTATATACAGTTTGTGTTAGTTTAATTCCTACAGCTGCTCGTGTAGTGCTTTGCGGTGGCCCTGGCGATGTGCAGCGCTGTAGAAATCTGAAGTTGTTGTATTGCTATTGGAAAGAACGTTAAAACGTGCATTGCAAATCTTCTCCTGGTGATAGTACTGTACGTGCACGTCGCATCGCCTTTCCCACATACCTTACTATATGATGACATCTGCTGGCCATCTGATGTAATTACATGTTTTTATATACTTTTGTCAAAGATGCATTGAGCAGTAATGAAATACAATACGCCCCAATGAAGTTACGGCGAATCCGCTGGGATGCACTAACCTCAGACGTTGAAAGGTGATGCTGTTCCTCAATACTGGTGTCCTTCGTCATTGTAAGATGCTCTGTGCGTTCAGTTTCAGGTGTACAGTTTTCTCTTTCTATGTATCTAGAGAGGGGCGCTTCTTCAATTGTGATGACACTTGGTTAGGACATTCTTTAGAACACGTTACTGGTAGTATCAGAACCTAAAGGGGAATATGATGGTGCCTGTCCAGCTGCCTGTACGGTACGCTTGTCAAACTTACATTTTGACAGCGTTCCCTGGCTTCTCCTCGTGCTGAACGACACCCCTAGGCGTGCGGATATTGGCTCATATTTAAACACCCTGTCGTGTGCTATTCCTTGATAACAACACTCCACATTGACTCTGAGCTGGCGGGTTCAGCTGGGGTCTTATTACCACTAACAGAGGAAGAGAATTTAGTATGGACAATTAAAAATGCAAATCTGCATCTCCAACTAGCTGAATGAAAATCAAGCGTATAAAAGATGTTAAATCAGTGTCCTATTGTAAGTGACTCTGCATATAATGCACAGCCTACCTCTGTAAAGCGCTTTGTGATTATATATATATATATATATATATATATATATATATATATATATATATATATATATATATATATATATATATATATATATAACATTGAAGCAGCCAATGTTAGCGCCTGCAGGGATGTCTTACGTGAACTATGGGGACTGGTATTTAATTTAATTATGGTCAGCGATAATAAGCTCAGTTACCCGCGGATCGCCGACTGATCCCAGAGACCTTGAGACTCAACAGAAAATCGGGAGCTTAGACAGGTACGGATCACAGCCAATAAGATGCTTGACCTTGCAAGCGTGAGCACCCTCGCTGCCTATATGAACAATGCTTTTCCTGTTAGAAATGTACAAACGGTACGCATTTGCATTGGTGCACAACGGGTTACCGAGTAAACTTTACACTTTTAATCTGCAGCGATTACTTTCTTAACGATCTAAATTACGAGGTTTATCTTTAATCCCAAAGAAACCGAACACAAAACACGGATACCTGAAGTCGACGTGAAGTTGTGTGTTTTGTTGTTGTTTTTTTTTTTTTTTTTTTTAGCTAACAGCACGTCCACTTCTGCAGTAAATCAAAGCCGCCGGAACCACTTTGGTTTCTGGTCCATCCATCATGTATTATACTGACAGCACTCTTACAGCAGGACCGTACCAACAAACCTGTACCATTCACCACGCCCATTTCATATTGCTGATGAATGCTTAACCAATAACGAGGAGCTAATCTTTAAAATCCGGCCTCCCTGAAAGATTGAAATCGCTCCGAACCAATCAGCAAGTCGATACGGACTTTGACGCTGAACGCAGGGGGAGAGGAGGACTGTGATGGTTTCCTGAGTGAAAACATTTCACCGCCTCTGTGTTTATTTCGATATGCCGACAGGTTGAACAGCTTTCTGTTATTAAACTGCTAAAATCAAACAGTATACAGGATTATCTTTTTTTTATTTTTACGTCGCCAGTTGTGTTATTGTTATTTAAATCATGGTTAAATCTGCGGAGTGATGCGTAGTTTATTTGAATGAAGCGGAAGCCCGAAGACCCGAAAGGAGAATGAGCTCCACACCCGGCCGGGATGCAGTTGTTTCTGTCGCCGCTGTCCATCTCTCCAACACCGGGGTAGCGGTGCCTTCCAGCAGGGCCCTGCACGTCGACCTCCTGTCTCAGCAAGTACGTTGGTCAACCGGCGCTGGATGATCTGCTTTCCATTTAATGATGTACAAAAAGCCGAGTTCACGGCGCTTTGCTTTTCCTGTATGTTATTATTGTGTGTGTGTGTTTTTAGCATGCAAGGGGCCTTAACATGCTATTGCTACCAGCATATGTCCAGTACAGGTATGTGTAGAGAGAGCCAGGCAAACCGCACAACATCCATTAAAGACACAAATCATCCACACATGCCGTCCTATTACTCATGAAAGGACAGTTTGCAGCGGCGTTGTTATCAAGCCGCTTCCTCCCTCCCTGCCCTCCCCGGGGAAGGGAAGAGTGGTGTCGACACTGTTTTGTGATTTAAAACCGTATCCTGTGTTTTTTTGTTTTCTGCCTGGACCTTTCTAATGTCTCAGGAAGTGAAGCGCACAAAGTACCGCACTGCAAGCCCGTGGCGTCGATTGGGAGTTACATGAGTATTCAACCGTGCCGTAGTGTAGCATATGGACAACGATCTGGGTTTGTTCCGATTGAATGTGTTGAATCTGTCAACACTGTACAAGCTGTTGTTTCCTGTAAACGAACATGTAGGATTAAAGTCCTCCTTTTTCATGTCTGTTTTCTTCCTGTATCCTAACGTAGCTGAGATGTGTTGCAGCCGGTATGTGCACTGACGTGCTGTTGGGGGTTAGAGTTAGAGACGTACCGTGAATACAGTGGCAAGCAGGTTTAAAGCGGTGTGTGTGTGTCTTCAGTTAAAACTTACTTTGGGACATGGTCGTGTTCTTAAGTGCTATACGTCAGAACTATTGAAGAACATAGTAAATAGAAACTAAGTTGTGTGTGTGTGTGAGTGTGTGTATGTATGTGTATATATATATATATATATATATATATATATATATATATATATATATATATATATATATATATATATATATATAATGTGTGTGTGTGTGTGTGTGTGTGTAAAAAAAAAAAAAAAAGGAAGTTATTCATATTGCTAAGAAATGTGTTGGTGAGCTTGGTTGGAGATGAGAATTCTTGGAAGTCAGAGTTCTTGGAAATTACAGTGCAAGCATGCAGTATGGGTTGCAAAATGTAAAATGACCTGAGAAACGTTACTCCTGCAGAAGGGTGTTCATGTGTTTTACCAGATCCAGTCCTGACAAGTCATTTACTGTGTCATCATTCTAAGCTTAATAGTCTGACCAAAACAAATGCTTGAAAATCTTATCAATACACCAAAGAGATCACCTTTGTTTGTTCTGAACATTGTATTACTGCATGTAGGGATGGAAATAAGACTCCCATTGCATAGCAGTTTGATCCATTCCTAGTTTCACTATGTGCTTAAGACACACCTGAGCTTGTTACTGTACCTACAGTACTGAATACGCTGTGGCTAATCAAGCTCGTAGTAAAACCTGGAATGGATGAAGCTGCTATGCAATAGGAGTCTTATTTCCATCCCTGACTGCTGCAGGTGCTGTAACTAACTGAAGTGACACGACTGACTGAAGTGACCCGGCTGACTGAAGGGACCCGACTGACTGCTGTAACTGACTGAAGGGACCCGACTGACTGAAGTGACCCGACTGACTGCTGTAACTGACTGAAGTGACATGACGGTAAGCAGACTTCACTTGCAAGGGCTGTCTCCACAGTTAAAACTACATTAAAACATGTGCTTGGCGAATGCAGTGAGAGCTAACCTACAGGAGAATGCAGTATAATTGTACTGTATGTTTAATATGAACGAACGCCAGCAAGGTGTCTGGCTCTGGCGTGTAATTTATTATACTGGCGTGTTAGTAAGTGATATAAAGGGTGGCAGTGGATCTAAAGCATTGTCCCTGCATGTGCACATACTGCACTGCAGCATAACTGGGTCAGAAAGGAAATGTGTTTGATCTGGTACCCAGCGAGAAGAGCACTACTCTAACCATCGTCTGCACAAAGAAACAACGTGGCTCAACGTGCCATCATAACGATGTACTGTAAGAAGCCTTGTGCTGCAGGCTGGTTCTAAACATTAACAAAGAAATCTGGTTTTCCATTGAAAACAGAGTTTTTGTTGTCTCTGTGTTATCGGCGCAG
The DNA here is from genome assembly GCF_902713425.1 of Acipenser ruthenus. Taxonomy (NCBI): domain Eukaryota; kingdom Metazoa; phylum Chordata; class Actinopteri; order Acipenseriformes; family Acipenseridae; genus Acipenser; species Acipenser ruthenus. The sequence continues at coordinate 859,165 of NC_081196.1, forward strand.
GCATCCACTCATTTGACATGATTGTATTTTCTGCTGCTGTGAAATCGGGGGCAGGATTTTATACAGAGTCTCTTTTGCATGCAGATGTGATGATGTCACAATCCCCTGCATCCACCATTGGTCACCTGGCACGTTCCGATTGCATGTACACAAATCCACGTGTCTGCTCGGATCCCTTATTTACCCATACAGTTTAATGATGGGGTTTTATTCTGTATTCGGAGGTGTCTGAACACTTTGGTGTACTTTCAGTATGGGCCCCTGTCTCTATAAACCTTAAAATGACCACTTGCCGTAGCATGAATGGTTTTTGCAGGCTGTTCTACTGTACGCTCAGAAGTGATTATCATGTGATTACATTTCACTTTCTTTCCAGGCGATGGTATCCCAGGAGGGTTGAGTGTGTGTAAACAGCTGCTGCCCCTGGTTTGCAGCAAACCTCTCAAAATGATCTCGGACTGGTAAACACAGGAAGTGTAGCATTTAAATGCTTGCACAGCGGTCACAATTATTTCATTAGATGATCTTGCAGAGAGAACATGCTGCCCACTGGTTGCATCAAGTGACTTCAGAAGAATGCTTCCATTAAGATTCACTGTAGATTAAGTACAAGGAGCCATTTTCATGAAACATTTGCATGCCTTTAAAGCACAGTAGGACTATAATGCATTTGCATGCCTGTAGTGAATAGGGTACATTTACTGTCACCTGCTTATACAGCCCAATGTGTTCCTGTCATTGACATTGCTGTGGTTCAGTGAACAGAAACATGCATCTCTGTGCCTTTGCAAGTGGAAATTGAGTTTTTATTTATCACTTTGATAATGTACTACTGCGCGGTCTGCAGAAACAGTTGGGGGAGCAGGGGGAAGGGGAGTAACAAGAAAGCTCATTTAGACTTTAATTGCAGTGATTGTGCTAATGGGGAGGGAACAACTCCTGCCAGAAACAAAGCCTGGGTGGGTTGATATGCTGTCACACCCTCCTCCAAAATCAGCAAAACTGATTATTAAAAAATATATATATATATAAATTAAAAATGACATGATTTTATGTTTGTCTTACTCTTCATAAGAAATACCAAAGACTTTCAGAAACGTCTTGTGCAGGATGGCAAGTGCAAGGATTTGTGATGCAGACTTGGGCTTGGTCTCTCTAAACGACTCGGTGATCCTGAAGCAGCACACATGTGATATGTAGAAAGGGCTTCACTGTGGAGAATCCCATGACTTGGCTTTGTGCTTCATTCGGCTGAATGAAGCTGTTCTGCTGAGGTTAGACTGGAGGAATTTCCAAGTGCCTGAAGTTATCTAGTAATTCCTGGTTCAATCTTTCACTGCTGGTTTACTGTAAACAGCTGTTCAAGTAGAGCAGCATTTCCAGGCAAGGCCAGCAGTGAAAGAACAATGCATGCTTTACTCGAACTAGCTGAATACATGTTGTGTTTCCAGCAGATACTGGACCCAAAGTGGAAGGAACCTGAAATAAGTACCATGCGCTAGCTGAAATAACTGCTGCCTGCTGGTGGCTCAGGTCACATGTGGAGCGAGAACTGTCCTTGCACACTTTGGGGAAATACATTCCACAGTGTTCATGTCTCACATGGGCAAAGTAAACATGTGGCTGAAAGTGCAGAGCATGCTGTACAAGGGGCACAATGTATTGTTATCAAGGGATAACTGTGTGCAGTATATTGGAGAGGCACAGGGCAGTACTGTACATGCTGACACAGGTTCAGTGGAGCATTCTCTCTGCAAATAAAGCATAAATCCTAACAGTGACATCGGACACTCTGAAATGCTTGTGTCAGTTTCAGCATTGTTACACAGGTCAAGAACAGCATTTTAGTTCATTTGATCTTCCAGTACTCTGTGCCTCGGTGCAATATATTTTTTGTTTTTGGAATGTTATTTTTTTTCATAAGAAGGTTATGATCCCGACTAAAATAGCACTGTATCTGTTTACTGCGAACCATTGTACGTGTTCTGGGAGGGAAATACAGCAAGACTCCTATTGCACGGCAGTTAGATCCATTTTATTATAAGCCAGAGTAACATGCAAGGAAGTGGCGTGCATTAAAACCTACAATGACTCCAGCTGCTGGGCAATAGCCTTTCGTTGAATCCCTTATTGTACCATAATACAATTTTATTTAAACATACCTACTTATATTTTGGCAAACGTTCAGTGATAACGTATTGTAAGCCAGAAACGTACTGTACAGTGAATGACCCAGAGGGAATTCACTGCCCATAATTTAAAATCTTTGTACCTTTCTGTATTCATTTAGCCATTAATGTGTGTTCAATAACTAGACCTAGTTGCAGAATCTTCAGTAGCACATAAGAGATGAGTTTAAATTCAATAGCTATTTATGTTGGCTATGCTTGCGTAAGTCTGCGTTGCCAATGCATATCTTGATGTAGTCACTGTATGAGTTTCCATTGCTTTAGTGTTTCTGGAAGCTCAGGAATCCGTTACCTGCCTCCACTCGTGAACTCTGGCTACATTGCAGTGTTAGTGAGTCCTGTTGGAATGTGTTTACTGGTTCATTACAGTGAAGTCACTCTCATTGTTTCACTTCTGATATTATATATAAAGTATATTTAAACCAAGGAGAACTGCTTGGCAAATCGTGGTCTCTGACGTGCCAAGGGTGGGAAACGTTTTCCTTATAGGGGTGCAGCATCTGATCCTCCGTGTGGTACTAGCAGGCACACTCGAGAAACCCCGCTGGGACCAGATGCATGTACTAGACTCCCTCCAGTGCTCTGATATGTACAAGCATACAAGCTGGGGCCAAGTCCCAACTTGTTTTGTAGTAGGCCTCGGTATCATTATTTGGACACACTTTATTTTATTTATTTATTTATTTCATTTATTTATTTTGAATCGAGTAGTCCTGCTTGATTTTCAGCTTGGTAAACTTCCAAAAAGCTCTGCTTTGACCAGCACTGCTTGTGAAACTGATTGTTTGACTGAGGTAGGATTTGGGTTTCAGAACTGGACTAACCGCCCCAGGCCCAGCAGTCCCATAAGCCGCAACGCTTTGCAAGTCCGTCTTCGAAGTTGACTTTCACGTGTGTTTCTGTGTCTGTTTTGTTTCACAGCGACGCCTGCGTCACCTTCGAAGCATTGCAGCCCGGAATATTGTTAACAAGAATGGCTCTCCGCTCTTGGACACACGCTTTACACTGCACTTGTGTGACGGCACACAGATATTCAGAGGTAAGCTGCTGGGAGTTTAATTGTGTGACGGCTCACAGATATTCAGAGGTGAGCTGCTGGGAGTTTAATTGTGTGACGGCTCACAGATATTCAGAGGTAAGCTGCTGGGAGTTTAATTGTGTGACGGCTCACAGATATTCAGAGGTGAGCTGCTGGGAGTTTAATTGTGTGACGGCTCACAGATATTCAGAGGTGAGTTTGAAAAACAAAGAGCAGGTGTGGAAGTGCTGGCTTTAGCTACCCCGGGTCTGTAGTGTTGTATTTGTTTTTTTTTTTTAAATGTTTGAGTGCTCCGAATGAGTATAAAGAAACAAAACGCAGGAAGAAACTAAAATGAGGATAATTACATTATATATAGCAACTTAATCAAGTAGCGAGCTTGTCGCCACATTGATCACGCCACGTGCAGTGTGCCCCTGGTGGCTTTTCTTCTAAAATTAGAACTTTTAGCCCACTTACCTGCTGTATCCAGACAGCTGGCAGCAGGAATGGTTTTTCTTTTAAAGTTTGGGTTTCAAAAAGTTTCTTTTTTTTTCCTGCACAATTGTAAATCCAGTTTGCTTGAAACTTTTGCATCAAGATAAAGATCTATATCTTGTACTGGTTTGTTCAAAACATGAATGCATTTTTTACATTGCTTTCATATTAAGCACTAAACAAAATACTGATGTATTGTCATTTTTTCCCCCGTCTACAGCCTTTTACAAGAGTGAAGTTGTAAGAGACTCGTTGGTAAGTGGGATCTTCAGCATGTTATACACTGTATATATGTATTTAATATTCGTGCTATACTCAAAGGACCCGTTCTTGAATATATGGCTTCATAATAGAATATAGAAGTGCTATTCAGGAGCTCAGTGGTTCCAGTTTAATTTTGGCTGGAGGCTCGCCTCACTGCGCTACAGCGACCCCCTCATGGTCAAAGGCCAGACTGAGACCTTTAGGCTGAACTCTGTCCTCCAGGATGCAGTAACTTGGCAACATCCAATGCTTGGGTACAGTGCTATAACTGGGTAGTGACAGTCTTCAGAGTTATTAATGGGGAACTGCTGATGAACGCCTTCCTTCTTCTTCTTCTTCTTCTTCTTATTATTATTATTTATTTCTTAGCAGACGCCCTTATCCAGGGCGACTTACAATCGTAAGCAAATACATTTCAAGTGTTACAATACAAGTAATACAATAAGAGCAAGCTTAAAGCTCCCCACCTCGTGGTTACTTTTGTTTTGTTCAAGTCCTGTTTCTACACGCAAGGTAACATGCTTCACAACAGGAAGGGTCCAGCATACAGTGCAGCACATTCCTCATTTAGAGGTTTCACTTTCACATGCACTGCTGGTATTCACTTGAATGCAACCACATTATTGTAATGTCTCTAGTGATGTTAACAAGGTGGTCAATAAACCCTCCCTGGTGGGAAAACAATATTACAGACTGTGCTGGGCAGAACTGCATTGTTGTTGCTTCTAGCATGAGAAGTACATGTGCAGTAATGAACAGGGGACGCCTCTTTATGCATCTTGCAGTAGGGTGGGAGTGTGCTCGCACTGCAGTCACAGTAGGTGCTACAGGGGGGTTTGTGTTGGCTGTTCAGCGGACGCCTCTTTATGCATCTTGCAGTAGGGTGGGAGTGTGCTCGCACTGCAGTCACAGTAGGTGCTACAGGGGGGTTTGTGTGTGCTGTTCAGCGGATCCCTCTTTATGCATCTTGCAGTAGGGTGGGAGTGTGCACGCACTGCAGTCACAGTAGGTGCTACAGGGGGGTTTGTGTTGGCTGTTCAGCGGATCCCTCTTTATGCATCTTGCAGTAGGGTGGGAGTGTGCTCACACTGCAGTCACAGTAGGTGCTACAGGGGGGTTTGTGTTGGCTGTTCAGGGGACACCTCTTTATGCATCATGCAGTAGGGTGGGAGTGTGCTCGCACTGCAGTCACAGTAGGTGCTACAGGGGGGTTTGTGTTGGCTGTTCAGCGGATACCTCTTTATGCATCTTGCAGTAGGGTGGGAGTGTGCTCGCACTGCAGTCACAGTAGGTGCTACAGGGGGGTTTGTGTTGGCTGTTCAGGGGACACCTCTTTATGCATCTTGCAGTAGGGTGGGAATGTGCTCGCACTGCAGTCACAGTAGGTGCTACAGGGGGGTTTGTGTGTGCTGTTCAGGGGATCCCTCTTTATGCATCTTGCAGTAGGGTGGGAGTGTGCACGCACTGCAGTCACAGTAGGTGCTACAGGGGGGTTTGTGTGTGCTGTTCAGGGGATCCCTCTTTATGCATCTTGCAGTAGGGTGGGAGTGTGCTCGCACTGCAGTCACAGTAGGTGCTACAGGGGGGTTTGTGTTGGCTGTTGGTTTAGAAGTTCACATTCTTAGAACCCAGGAATCCTCTTGCTGGAATGCCCCATTAGAGCCAGTTCCATGGATAAAGTTCCCATGAATGAATGTCACAATCTCTCCATTCTTCTCAGTGAGCGTGTGATCGTGTTCTTCCAGTTCAGAGACTTGCTGTTGGGATTAGTGGTTCAGCCTGGATTCGGAAGGGAGTTTCCTCTGAGTTCAGGAACGGCTATTGTTTGACTTGCACCATTCCTTTTGCAAAGGAAACTGATCTGATGTTATAAGCAGTATCTATTAATATATACAACTGATTATAAATAGTGGGGTATTTGAATCCACTTAATGGGAACTCTCCTATGTATCTGTCTGGCACATAATACTAATACGTTTTTACTTTTACTAATATGTGTTATTGTGAGGCTGTTAATCACCACTTCCTATATGTGTTGATCTGTTTTTTAATACAAATCCAGAATCCCACATGGAGGAGTGTAGACTTTGCTGAGCTGCCAGACCATCTCGACATGTCTGTGTCCTGCTTTGTGGTGCGGATCTGGGGAGGGCGACTGGAACAGTACCAGCTGCTCATAGAATGGAAAGTGAATCTGGATGGGCTGAGATACACGGGGCAGCAGGTAAGGAGAGGGTCATGTGAGAAATCATCTTCATCTGTGCTTGCTAAGGGGTATAAAAAATGAAACCTGTCTACTGGTGCCAGAATTTGATGTTGCTGACGCGATATATGGGGGGGGGGGTTAAATAAATAAAATCCTGAGTCTCCCGGTGTGTGTGATCTTGTTGTGAGATGATACCGATGCCCCGTATGCATTGCACTAAGGTTGAACCCTTCCAAGCATGAAATATTGGAAGTTGTTTTGCGTCTCCCATATGCCCCTGTATAAAGACTAGAAGAGTTTTATTGTATCCGTCCCCATATGAGACTGCCATGCATGAAAGGGTTAAGCATTCTTTGTGTATAAAATGCAACACAAAGATAATATTCTTTGTTAGTGTATGAAATGCAACACAAAGATAATATTCTTTGTTAGTGTGTACAATGCAACACAAAGATATCATTCTTTGGATGTCACAAACTTAAAGGCTTGTTGCCAGTATTTGAAGTTGAATAGCGTGGAGGCAGGATAGACCATGCTTTGCTCTTCATATTAATATATTAATTCATAATAATGAGTTTCATATTCAGAAAAACACAAAATGAAAGTCCTTCTCTTTTCTGTGTATTTTTTTATAATCCCAGATCCGGTCTCGTAACCCGAATGAAATAATATTTGGATTGAATGACGGCTACTATGGAGCCTCTTTTTATCACAAGGTAAGAGTTAACAGTTCAGTATCCACAGAAAGAGTTGGCAGTTTTAAATGTAATATTTTGCCTAAGCCTTTGTCAAATGTTACGTTAGAGGGCATACTGTGAAAGGGAATTACAGTTTACATTCAATATTTATTTAAAGTCCATTAGCTCACTTACTGTTGTACGTTTATGCAGTCTTGCAAACATTAGTTGTATAATATCTATACAGGAATGGTACTACAGACTCCTATTGCATAGCAGTTTCATCCAGACCAGGTTTTACTGTGAGCTTGATTAGCCGCAGTGTATAGGTACCAAGCTTAGGTGTGTCTTAATAAACTCCTAGTAAAACCAGGACTGGATCAAACTGCTGTGCAATGGGAGTCTTGTTTCCATCCCTGCCTATATCATAGAGTAACAGCACTCCATGATGGAGTTTTGATTGGTTACAAAGATTGCCAATATTTTTCAAGTCTGATAGTGTTTAAACATTTAACAAATGAAACGAGACTTAGTAAGGATTCTGCGAGAATAACCTTTGCTTGTTTGTTGAAGGATCAGTCGGAAAGGAAGAGCAGTTTACTGCAGGTGGACCAGAGCTGTGTGAGGAACACCTACAGCGTGTTCTCTTTGCTAAGGTAAGATGGATCTTTGGTCAGGCAGCAGCATGCGAGGTGACAGCTCACAAACTGGAATTCAAACTCAGAAAAAGCCCTGTGTGTCCTTGCTTCAGCACCGCAGATCAAACCCTACTATGTTGGAGCTAGGATTTACAATAACGAATGATTCTGTCCTTTGAGTTGATCATGTCAGTGGAAATAAGCGAACCCCTAATGAGTGAGCCGGTATAAGCAAGGTGCTGATTGAGTAGCGAGGACTGAAATGGGGTTTGAGTCCTATCTCTGGCAACCTGTGTGTGCTACAGAAGAGGGAGACGCATGGACTTGCTCTCTCCTTCACCAACTATTGGATCTGTCAGTCTGGTCAACTCTTCACACTATGGTCTTGCTTATTTCCCCCACAAGGGGGAGCCATTGTCCCAGTTTTGTATTTTAAAGTCAGAAAAGCGTTTGGTACAGTAGATCTCTTCCTAATGTCTCTAGTGGGGTGTTGGTCATTATTTCAATACATGCACATATTGGGATTTCCAGTGCTTTAAACCACACGTCTCTGAATATGACTCCGTTGTTTGGAGCAGTGTACTTCTTAGACAGCTGGCTGGGGTGGAAAAATAAACTGAATAAACAAAACAAAAAAAAAACAGAACAACGTACTCATTATCCTGTGCTCTGACTTAGAATGAATAAGAAGGTATGCAAGCAAAACATGCTCTTCAGTTGTGAGTGTACGAATGTAATGTGAAGCAGGAATGTGTGCAGCAGATCCTGATCCGTTCTCGTGATCTGTTAATCCACATGCTTCCTGTCTTGCCACTGCTTTGCCTAACATGTTCTTGGCAGTACAGCGTTCTTACAGCAGAGAAACAGCGAGGGAGCCTTGCAGAGCTCTGATAACAATCTTCAGGTGTTCATCAGCCAGGACGTGCCAGTTGACATTGAGAGGACTATGAAATGAATTTACAGTAGAATGCAGTGCTGGCTTGGGTAAAATGAACTCTTGTGTTACTACTGACCGGCAGATAGATACTGTGTGCATTGGAAATCTCTGGCCTGAAGGAAATAAAACATTGTTTATATATTATGGTTTTGGAGGGTTTCAATTTTTTTAATTCAATTTAAAATGGTACATTTTTTAAAGATGATGCTTTAGCAAGTAGAAGGAATGTAGGTCTGCTTCTACAGCAGCTTCTATGCACACACACACACACAAACACACACACACATATATATAATATATATATATATATATATATATATAATGTGTGTTTGTAGTATTTTGTGTGTGAGCTGCAGCGCAGTCCACATGCCGTTTTTAGGAGTTTTCTTGTTTGGATGTTTCTGTGAACACTTGTAACTTCTGAATGCCTTGTTGGATAGATCCTAGAATCTGTAGAAAGCTTTTATAAAGACTTTAGCCTTGGCTGAGTTAATGCGCTGTATATGTTTTAACATGTTCACCTGTACTGATGAAAACCTCTGTGCTGCACAAACTCTGACTGCTGGACCCACGTTAGGACACTGATCCAGTCTTGAGAATTCACTGAAGGAACAGACTGGCACAGTAGAGTGAATGCTAATCTGAAAGCGACAACATCAAGCACCTTCAGAGTATTGGGACATTTACAGTCGGCCCACTGACTTGCTTAATAAATACCTTGCTATCTCCTGAACAGGTAACTGTCCCCTCTTCCCCTCTGCATTGGTGCACCACAGCTGTTTTCCTGGAATGCACACTTATTGAGAGTGGTGTGTGGGTTTTATTTTTTTTTTTTTTAGCTATATTTTCTGGTAGCCCATCTTGCTGTCTAGTTTCTAAACACTCAAAAGACTCTTCATTTTTTTTTTTTTCATTTGCTGTTAAGGCGCCTGACTGTCATTTTGACAGACATTTGTAAAAACAGAATTGTTTTGTTGTGGTGTGGAGTTCAGGTCACTCGCTCTCCGCATTGAAGAATCTCAAGCTGAATAACACGGTGACGATGATGAGCCATTTCCTGCAATTCTCCCGTTTGAGCCCCGGCTCCGGTCAGTGCAGCTTGTCATTCTGTGGTCGGAGCAGTAAAGAAGTAATCAGCCACAGGATATTCTTCTGAATGGGATTAGGAGAGAAGTTTAAACAGCTGGCACAGGAGAGGGATGAGTCCTGGCCTCAGGGTTCCAGTAGAAATTCAATGTTTTCTGAAAAATGAAGAATTGAAATTGCTGTGTGTTAAATGGCTTGCTTTATCTTTTCACCTGAACCCTAAAAGCATTTCAATAAATAAATCCATGAATAAAGCATGTGTTCGCTGAAAATACACTGTACAATACAAACCCATGTTGTGTGGTATCGCTCATGGCTAACTTATGAGTTATGTTTTATGTCTATGCAATTGAAATAGACCATTTTTCGGTGGTTTATTTTGTAATGTAAAACGCTATTTTATTTTAACATACAAAAGGTTTCCAAAAAGCAATGCCTGGGGATGTACGTTACGTTAACCGCATGTCAATGCTGGCTGTCTGTCGCACTTGAAACTGATGACCTACACTGAGATCGGAGCTCATTACTGGCCTTTTATTTGAGATTTATTCTGATCGTAAATGTTGAACTAGTTTTGAAGGTGCTTTGCTGTTCCCTCCCTGTCATGATTGGCCGTGTTAACTTGAAGTCACAAAACTCTTCCAGTATCTCCTTAGGATCCCCCTGAATAAGTTCTGCTGACGGGCGTAATGAAACCCCATCACGAATTTCAGGCCACAGTTCCAGGTTGGAGAAACATGTTTTTGTGATGGACACAATCTTACATCTTAATGCCATTTTCATGTGGTACAGAACCTCTTTGTGGACCCTGAAATGTGTTGACATTCCCTGGTAGGTATTGACAGAGTCGCTGTTATTTTTCATACTGTTCATTTGAGGACACATGGTTCATTTTAAAAGGTGATTCTACAGAGATTTAAAAGGTATTACTTTCTGTGCATAGCAAATTTAGGCAGATTCCTGTCAAGTGGTGGTTTAAAAAAAAAAAAAAAAAAAAAAAAAAAGCCCTCGATTTCAATTGAGCATGAGTGGTCAAAGCCCTCGATTTCAATTGAGCATGCGTGGTCAAAGCCCTCGATTTCAATTGAGCATGCGTGGTCAAAGCCCTCGATTTCAATTGAGCATGCGTGGTCAAAGCCCTCGATTTCAATTGAGCATGCGTGGTCAAAGCCCTCGATTTCAATTGAGCATGCGTGGTCAAAGCCCTCGATTTCAATTGAGCATGCGTGGTCAAAGCCCTCGATTTCAATTGAGCATGCGTGTATAATGAGATGAGAATTAACACTGGGCGAGCAAAACGTGTAATCTGTTGGAGAAACTGCAGAGCCAAGTAAGTGTATTGGTGTTCATCCATATTCCTTCTGCTTTATCCATATTCATTTGGTGAAAAAATTCTAAATCTCAAAAGTTGAAACAGTTTCATTAGAAAGTATTTTTTTTTAGTGAGCATTGTTGTATATCTTTGTGGGTTGGATAAGCGGGATACCGTAGGGTGATTCCAGCACTCCCCCTTGTGAAAGCAATAGAAGGTGCATGTCTGCTCTCCTCTTCTCTTATCTGAGAAGGCAGAGCTGGTGCTGGTGCTCATTGTCTTGGTGCTCTTCCTGGATCAAAAGGCTTCTCTACTGAACTCCACAGTACTGCCCAGCCTTCCCTTGCGAAGGTGCTCACCCTTCATGTAAGCTCCTATACTGTCTACATGCAGCACCACCAGTTAAACATCATGATGACCTGAGGTGTAGCTGATGGTTTAGAAGAGCGCTAATTAAAGATCAGTGATCCAGTCTTTAGTGCTGGCATTCCAGACTTAAAAAATATTCCAGCGATTTGAAAGCTCTTTGCTGGTAGTCCTTGGGTAACGTTTGTCTGGAAAAGGAAACTGTAAGCAGGCCCTTGCCATCTTGTTTGATTGAAATAAGTGACGGGTGATGTGATATGAATCATTAGAAGAATGTATCTGATTGCTGCGATATGAATCATTAGAAGAATGTATCTGATTGCTGCTTGTTGCTGCTTGTGGTTGTAGGTGTTTTTGATACGTGTTGCCGTACAGTATGGTGAAGCTGCTGGATCTCGGCTCCCCACTCTCTGTTTGTGTCTGTATTTGGACTGTGTACTGTATGGTCAGTTGTTGTGGTTCTGGCACACTCCAGTTCAGTTGTTGTCGTGCTCTTGTGCTTCCTCGGGTGTGTGTTTTGTTTAATAATTTCTACTGCCAGTCAGGCACAGACTTGTAATTAATTAGCCTGCATGGAACATAAGAAACATTTTAAATGAGAGGAGGCCATTTGACCCGTCAGCGCTTGCCCGGTTCCTAGTAGCTGATTGATGTCACAACCGGAGAGCTTCTTCTCCTGTGAACACTTGCTGCAGTCCCATCGGTACATTCATAAAGGGTTTGTTTAAATGCCTGCTGTAAATATTTTAATTTGGAGATGAAGAACCTTTTATCATCTGTAAACAATGTATTGCGTTTTCTAAAATGAAAGCAACAAAACTTTAAAAAGAAACCCCACACATCCAAGGAGAAAAGTGATCCTAAACAGATGGCCATCAACCAAGCCAAGTCAATGGAAGTTCAGCGAGCAGTAACGAAACCGGTCTCCTTGGAGAGAGGTGTCACAGAAAGGCCAGTTCTTGCATGTGGGTTTTTCATTTGCTTTATGAAAGGGTGGGGAACAGTGGCACTTCTAGACCTTGCATTGGTTCCAGTCCTGTCCTTTAATCCATTTAAACTGAACAAATGAAGCACTTAGTCCAGTGATTGAATGAATTGTACCTGCAGTATTGCACGGGGAATGGAACCAGATCCAGAGTGCCTACCCCTGGGTTTAGATGCGGAAGACTCTCTTCTGTAGAAATGTGAGAGAATACACACTTTATCAGGAGAGGAAATAATCCCTACAGCAAAACACAGCAAAGGACAGTTGGCGAATGGGTAGAGCAATGTGTGATCCAGGGAAGGTTAAACAAAACACAAACAAGGGCTATTCCTGTCTGCAAGATCCAATGATGCAAGCAGTGTACGATCTAGCCATTAGAAAGTATGTTCATTTTAAATTGAGTGGGGTGGGGGGGGGGCTCATATTTTCATGCTATATGAAGTAGTGTGTTTTGCATGTCGCTCTCAATTGTAACCTCTGGGTTCAAATTGTTTTCATGGTTGTATTGATGTAGAATGATTTCTAAGCTTTTCCTGTGTTGTTTTTTTTTTTCAGTCATTTATATAAACCAGTGTTCTTGGCAGGACACACTCTAGTGCAATTGCCCACACAGACTGCACTGCAATTACTTCTCAAACGCTCTTTCTTTCTTTGCACACTACTGTGTTTCGTAGCCCATTATTATTCTTGTGAGGTTGTCACTGGTTCTTATAATTAATTCATGTGATCGATTTCAAGGTACAGGCAACCCCTTCAGTTGCGTATGCAAGGACTCCAGGAATATATAACCAGTATACACATTGAATACTGTGGTGCTGTGTTTAAATACCTGTGTGTAATAACGTTGTACCTTACTGTAAATGCATCAGTGGATGGACTGGGGATGTGTTACCTTACTGTAAATGCATCAATGGATGGACTGGGGATGTGTTACCTTACTATAGATGCATCATGATAACCTGAGGTAGCTTTGAAACCGTAGCTTTTGTGGAACCCTTTTGTATAAGTATACATTTAAAAAAGTTTATTCAGTCTCTATAACCCAAATATTAATAAGTAGCGGATCGCATGAGCCAGACCAGGCCACTTTGAAATTCCCAATGCCCTTAATTTAAAATATTGGTTGCCAGCGACCGTAAGTGATACACCATTAAAAATGACATTGACAAGGGCAAAATAATGAGAAGGGTAATCTGTTAGCATTTTTCTTGTAGTGCTAGAAGCAAAAAAAAAAACCAGATGTTCATTTTTTACTCTGCTAGTTATCTTGATAATATCAGTAAATGGTGGATCCAGTAACTGTATGGATGGAGATGCGATGGATTTAGTTCAGGGATCTACTTTTTCAAGATCCTGAAGGCTGTCAGTTTGTATTTCCAGCCTTGGCAGGGCATGTATGTTACTAACGTGATGATTTAAAGTCCATTTCTTTCATCTGCCCAGGTTGCACACAGCCCAGCGTGCGATAAAACAGACTCAAGCAACGGTTCAAAAGATTGGGACAGAGATTGAAGAAAAGCTGAGGCTAACAGCATCGAGTAATGAGCTGGTAAGTACAGCAGGTAACTTTTCATTAGTGGCTGGTTCCCTTGCCTCTGGGACATCAGGTGAAATCTGGCTCAGGTAGTCATTAGCCCTTTTAAAAATGCTCGTGTGTGTGTGTGTGTGTGTGTGTGTGTGTATAATTACACTATAGTATTGACTGGTGTGGGGTGGGGTGTGAACATCATCCTCTTGCAGTCAATGTACAGCAGTAGCCAACAATCAGAACTTTTTTTTACACACTGTATTAAACATTTTTTTTAGATTTTCTCAGAGTGACAGTATGGCAGCTGTAAAAATTAGCCCAGCTATTGGAATTGTGTTTATAGTAAATCTACACTTCAAAAGGAATTTTAGTGATTCTAATGACTTGTCTTCTTAAGCAGGCTCCAACCTGTCTTCTTTTTTAAATAGTTTGAGTTATTTGCAGCACGTTCTGGTTTTGAATGCTTATCCCATCTGACACAAGAACAATTGTATTTCTTCTTTTTTTAGATATCAAAATAGAGCTGGTATGAATGTAGGATGAGTAGACTTGCCATAACTTGGTTGTGTTTTTATTTCATTGTTTTGTGCCTTGGGGGTAATGAAGTTTAAGCAGGTTAAAGCTGAAACTGGATTTAGAGATGATTTTAGATGGAGCCTGTGTTTAAAAATATGTGGGCTTCAACATATCGCTTTGGCTGTTCTGGATAAATATTTGCTAGCATGCTTTTATGTGTAATGTGTGTGCCAAAGAACTTTATTTTGCTGTGTGGCTTGACGAGGACCAGTGCTGTGTGAAACACTTGCCAGAGACACACACAGACACACACACACACACACACAGACACCGACTTCGTGAGATGGGTCAGAGAATGGCATTGGGAAGTCTGCCCATGTACAGTACACTGCGTCTGGCACTTTCAAATGACACCAGCATTCAGTTCGTGCGAAAGCCTGCAGTAGTTTACACGCAAATGTAGCATGCCTGAAGCATAGGGGCTTTAACACTTGTGCGATGGAGGCTATATCTCTCTGTGGAGTGATTGACACCCTCTATTTCCGTACAAAGGGGCTCCGTCTTTCTGAAATTCCTTGATAAAGGTTTATCAGTGTTTACTGCTGGCCCAGCTCTGATTGGTATCGAGTGGATTGGCTCGGGCAAATGCCCATTGCTGCAGGCAATCAGGACCATGTGAGCATCCCCAATATGATGATTTGAGTTCCAGCCAGCTCAAGTACGGGGTTAAAAGGGCAAGTTTCTATATCACGTTGAGTCATTTAAAATGTTGATCACTAGACTGTGAAACAAACACATAAATAACTAGCCTTGCCAAGTCCTAAATTGAACTTAACCTGAAAATACAAGTTGCGTTGTGTTTGTGTTTTCAGTGCTTTTAAGAGTGCTTTTAAACTTGCTTGATGGGCTTTTTCTCTGAAGTGTTTATTGCCCAGATTTGTCCCTAACTAAATGCATGTTAATATTTTAGTGTTTGGCACATTCTCCTGCTTCATCTGCAGTGACAACATCCCAGAGAGTTGCACTGTGTCGGAAGAGCGTCAGAGTTACTGTGAGCAACACACGTGAACTTTCAAACACAAACTGAGACATACGGTATGCCCTGCGCTACCCTAAATGCCTTGGAAAAGAAGGATATACATCCTTTACATTTGAAAATCGGACGGCAAACATTTTCACTGCTGAAAATGTTCATTTATACCTGTTTACAAATCGTTATTGCTACTTCGCTTCAAACACCTTTCTTTCTTTTTATCTGCGTAGCTGCAGTGCCAAGCGTGCCTAGGCACTGGCTGTCCTGCTGGAGAGGGGGCATCGCAGTGCTAGAACATAGGGGCAGCAGGTGGGGTTTCTCCCATCCATTGAATTGTGGTATGCAGCCTTAGATGAAGATCTTTTATTATTCCCTAGATGGCGTGGTGGACTGTAGCGTGGTCAATAAATACAGTCATTGTTACAAGCTCTTCTTTGTCCATTATTAGATACCGGTTTTAGTAATTCGGTTATCTGGGAACGTGAGTGGTGTCCTACAAAGCAAACCTTTGCATGCTGTAGTTGCATATACAGTCAGGGGAAGTGGTAAATCCTTCATTGGTTCCTGTTGATGGTTGAAAAGGCTAGAAGACATTCCATATTTGGCTGCCTAACTCGGGAAAGAACTTTGGTTCTGTTTTGCCATTAAATACCATGCTTTTCCATCTCAGTTTGTATAGCCATTACAGCACACCAAGAAAGGCAAAAGTTCCCAAGAATCAGTCGATATAAAATTAACTACATTATTGTGCTTTATAAAGTCGAATGAAAAGTGTCACCTAAGGTCGTCTCAAATGCCTCTCGTTTAATTGGGATAGCTGCTTATTCTGGATATTTTTACTTCTCCTGAGGCGTCCCAATAAAGAAGCACAGACCTGTACTACAACGATGGCTTCCTGTAGACTTTTGCGATATCATTTTGTAATGTCTTTGATTACATGATGTTAAATAAAAGATCTAAAGTATGTTCATTTTATATAAATAAATGAAAAGCCATCTGGGATTAGTCTGCTACAGCGTGCTTTTTTCCAGCTGTTGACACATTTGGAGAGGTACCTCAGGGGTCAAGAGCTGCAGGGATACTCAATGCTCTTCTCAGGGCTAGGATATCATCTCTCATATCATCACCTAAGAAACTTACAACCAAGAGACTCCCACTCGGAAATCGCAGCCATGCACAGTGCTGTGAGAATAGCGGGTTTACATAGCCTGCTGCAGGCACTGGGTGATTTATACAACACCAATACTTAAGCATGGTCGCGAGGGGAGCGTTTAAACTGCTAACCTCTCATAAGTAACCCATATGAGGTGACGCCTTCCTATTTTCAGAGTCATGGAAACTCCTTCAGGGAACTACCAGTACCCTTCACCTTCACCTTGACCTTTGACCTAACAGGGCTGCCATATTGAGGTCATGTGATCAATCCAACTTTTCAGTTATTGTCTTATTAAAATCCTAGAATCCACTGAGTATTAATACCCATTGCCTGTGTTGTCCAATCAGTGCTTTAACCTCTGGTCATGTAAGTGATACTGACCTAGCCACACACTTTGAGGCAGTACTGTATTTACAGTTGGTCTAGGTTTGTGTTCACAAATACGTACATTTCTGCTACTCAAGATCTTTGGAGTAATTGCTCTCTCTAGGCACATTTTTCCTAGCGTGTTTTTAATTGGTGTGTTTTTAATAGTGGGTCCTCTGTAGAGTGTTTTGGTTTTGTAAATGTAATTCTGGTGTGTGTGTTTTATTTTAGAAGAAGGAACGGGAGTGCATACAGTTGAAGATCTTGGTGCTGCGGAGTGAATTGGAAAGACAGAAGAGAGCACTCGGGAGAGAACTGGAGACGTTACAGAAGGAACAGACGCGACTGCAGAGAAAAGGTAACGTGTGTGTGTGTGTGTGTGTTGGATTCATTAACATAGGGGTTTGGTAAATGTGTGTGTGTGTGTGTGTGTTGGATTCATTAAGATAGGGGTCCAGTCTAAAGCAGGATTGAGGACCAGCTTGCCGAGGTAAACACAAAACAACAACGAAAAAATATATTGTATTTAAAATCTCTTCCTGGGAGGTGTGTATGTATGTATGTATGTATATGTATATGTATATGTGTGTGTATATATAATATATATATATATATATATATATATATATATATATATATATATATATATGATAATGTATGTAATCTATCTATCTCTATCGCCAAATAGATGAGCCTTAATCCATAGAAAATATACACACTTGTTTCTGATGATGTCCAGCTGCTGAACACATGCCTATTCTTAATCCCCATCAATATAATCATTGCTGTCTTTCCTGTTTATACATCCAAGTTGCTAGGTTGTTGCTATGCAAAATCAACACGCACTGTGACATGGCAGGGATAACCGACAGCTTCCATTTGCCCGTGTGTGCCCATGCTGGACGAGTGACCAGAGGAGGCGTCGGTACACGACGTGGTCTGAATTGAAGATCATACACATTTATTTACTTAGTTATTGTATTTATTTATGTCATTATTTTAATAGCTGGGCACAACCCCAAGTACTCCTATCCTATAGTCATTTTTGCGATTACTGGCTATCAAACGCCGTGATGATATTTAATTCATATATTTAGGAAAAGTCAAAAACGGACACACACACATACGATTTACAACGGAATAGTAACATTTTAAATCCAGAATGGGTCAAATTGACCCGCATGGCGGTTCTAGTGTTAATTGACAAGGTTCAAAGTGCTTTTATATCGTCTCGGTAGGAACTTTACCCGTGTGTAGTCTTCAGATCATATCTGATTGTTTTCAGCTCACCAGAGGGTTTGGCCATTCGTTTAATAAGTACGGTAGGCCCATTCTTCTAAGGGTATGGCATTTTTAGCCTCCATGTATTTTTTCATTTCCTTTATTGGCACCACAGCTTGCTGCTGACAAAGCCTTGTGAACGTTCCAGCAAAAGGACGGCTACAAATGAATTCTAATAAATTCTGCACTTGTGTGTTCATGTTTATGCCTGGCACTACTGTAGAACTGTGCATTTTACTTCATCCCCTCCTGTAATAACTTCTCCATTATTGACTGTTTGCTGTATTCTGTACATTTTATTTTGGCACAGCAGAATTAAATTCAGTTTTGTGGGCGTCACATTCCCATCACTTTTTCCTCTAAACAGATTTTCCACGGATTCTTAGCATGGCCTTGTTTATAGGTTTGAAAAAGCATTTGACTTCCCTGACCTCTACTTAGCCGGATACTGACTAATAGCTAATAAAACCCTCTTACCAAGTTTTGCTAGAAATAATGGGGAAATTTTATGGTATTCTCTGAAGCCCTCAAAAGGTAGCAAAAAAAGGTGGATTACACCCGTCTCTAACTTATAATTAATGTCCCAACCACATGGCCCCTGCGCTGTCACTTCTTTATTTCTTTGAGAGGTGTAAAATCTGCATTTTGCAAGCTTTGGGGGCGGTGAATTGTTGTTGCAAGTCAACATTGTTTGCTGGTGAAATAGCAGAAAGTAGAAAACCATGACTGTTTAACAAGGGTGAACTCGATTTTTGGTAAGCCCTAGATTTCTTTTTGTATGAAGACTTAACCGTACTCCTTTTGGATAAATTGATTTTGTATTTCTTATTCTTTTTTGCTGTCATTTGGGCTTTAGGATTGTTTTTCCGCCTTACTGTAGCAGTTTTAATTTGCCATCGCTAAATCGTGCTCCACAAGGCATTATAAAAATGAGGAAATATGAAAACTCCCATTGCACAGCAGTGAGCCATTCCAGGTTTTTCTACCAGCTCCCATCACAGCTTTTTTACCTCTATGGGTTGTCTCGGCTCAGGCATGACTAATCTCACAGTAAAATCTGGACTGGCTCAAACCGCTATGCATGTCCCTGAAGATGCATGTCCCAAAGTGTATTGCTTTCCCAGGGCTCTTCAGGAGTGCCCTGACCCTGCCTCGTGTTTTTGCTGCCCAGCTAACACTGCCACTAGATGGCTTGCAGGTCATAGGGAGCAGTCATCATTGCCCAACACAGCAACACTAGTTCTTCTTTCAGCCTTTTGCCTGCAGGGGGTCGAATCCAGAGCACCGAGCCTGAAGTGTGAATGTGAGCATGAGGGTGTGTTTCATCTTTTAATCTGGAAGTTTTTCTTAAGTCTGAAAAAAAAAAAAATGCAAAACAACATTAAAACTGCTGTAGAAGAAACGCCATCTCTGAAATGACATATTTTTACGCATTCCTCCAGGGTCTCTACCAGCATGAATATGAAAAGATTTCATTCCACCCTTGCTTTGTTAATTGCTCTCTTTGATCTTATCCTCCAGGAGAGGAGTGGCAGTAAAATATAAAGAGCTGCTGCTACTCGGGGTACATGCAGGCTTCTTCTGGGGGTGTCATTGCTTTAAACAACATCCTTTCAAGTTTCAGGCAGTGTTTGCATTGGTAAAAACAGGCTGTGCTCCACATTGTAATCTGATAAAGATTTGTATCTTCGGGTAAAAGCACCTTGAGAGATAAAGCCATGTCACGTTGGTTCTTAATCAAGTTATGCAATTTAGGGTGCTAGGCTAGTCTAAATGGCCTGTTCTTTTTAGTATTGGAAAAATGCTGCAGTGTCTGCTTAATTGAATTGCGTTTTATTGTGCAAAAAGAGCTCTGTTACTGTTTTGAGTGGTTTCTCTGGCCGGCTCCTCCTTCACACAGCTCTGCAGTGCTTCATTCCTTCTTGGACCCCCTTGGGCAAGAACAAAACAAGAACAACATTGTTAAAGGCTTCAAAATGCTTGAACTTCGCTTTACAAAAGAGCAAAAGCATTTCCCTAAACAAACATGACTGATGCGGTTAATGTTCTAAACATCTTTCTAACACAGACACATGATGATCCACAGCATGTGTTTTCCATCCTTGAGGAAGTTAACGTTTAATGGCGTCCTAATTCTTTTTTTGTTTATTATAAACGTTCTCCCTCGGAGGAAGCAATTGTGTGCCGCGAATCGCTTTGAAGGAATCTTTATTTTAATGTTAATGCCCCCCCAATAAAAGCAACTACTGTAAACCAACTGTTAAATGGGATTTCACTTTATAGTCAAATTACCAGATTTAAAGCAGTCACTTAGATGAAACATCAGGGGCACAGACCGTTCTCATTGTACCTGTGCAGTGATCTTTATTAATACATTCTGTGCAAAACCTGAGCTGCTCCCATTGTCTTGTTTTGTAATCTTTCTTGCATTCAGTCAAATTTAATGACAGAACGGCTGAGTGAATTGCAATGATGATGATATTATTATTATTATTATTATTATTATTATTATTATTATTATTTATTTATTTGTATTAATGTTTGCAAATAATATATTACCTTTTATATTACCCTTGCACAGTATAAATTATATACTGATCATTTTAAACCATTGCAGACACCTAACCCACATATCGGTTTCACGGCTAATTAAAAACTAATTTAAACACCTTGTGCTACATTTTTTTTTCTTTTTTTCTTATATGCATCTTGCAATACTTCAAAGCAATAAGGCTATAATTCAACCCAATTGGCAAACCCTTTCCTGTTGAAATACTTCATCTTGATCTCTTCAGTAAAGAGAAAATAATTGCGGGCTGTCATAAATGACAAATCGCAGTCTTGTTGATTTGCAAACATTTATTCATAGAGCAAGAAGAAGCTGGACAGTGCTCAAACTTATTATAATATCTGAATCATTCAGATTGTGTATTGTGGAGCGCCTGGCAAGGGTTATTTGTAGCAATAATGAAATAGTTAGAAGGAATTTTAAGCTGTTTTTTGAGACGTGGTGCTAGAGCACAAAGCCACTTCTCCTGAATCGAATGTAGAATAATCCTTGAACATGCAGGCTGATCGTTATTGCTGTATAGAGAAGCCTCATGGGTTCTTTCTACGGAATGTTCTTTTCTCATTCTTTTTCAGTGTTCTTAAGACTCCTGTTGAACCCTATCCAGTGGAAAGAGACGTCTGTTCCATTATTGTTTCCTAATTCATCACTCTGCTTGGTATATACAATTCACTCAGCCTTGAATCAAAAATAAACTTCAGGGAAGAAGGGAAATGAGTAGAAGGATCTGGGTGGGAGAAAAAAAAATCCTGCTGGAGGGCTATCTTTATCACAGAGTACCTTAAATCTGGTCTGGTTTATACTTTATTTACTTGCTTGCAGACTACAAAACAGAGTCTCCACTATCCATGACCGTTGTTCTGTTGTGCTGTTATACCTGCTGAATTGAATTGAACTGTACTGAGCTGCTACAGCAAGTGTTGAGAGCTAGTGTTGAAGGACTCGTGTTCAACACTGCTGAGTGAATTATTCTTTTATAACTGGTTCTCATTTTCAAATGTTTCTTGCATTCATTTAAGTCCAATGACAGAATGACTGGGGAGATTGCACTGCTCCAAATTACTCTGCGTGGCTAAAACAGATGCAGAGCTTGAGCTAAGGAAAGCAGCTCTCTGAATTCAGGTGTTTTAATTCAGGTTTAAACATACTTTATGTTCCACACATTGTACTTGTTCTATGAATAGAACAGAATACTGCAGGAACGCTCCTGGAGTGCTGTGGGTATTTCACTCACAAGGACGGACGTAAACAGCCCATTTTGTTTTCAGTTATTTTTACATCACTTGTCCACCTGGAGGCACTATCTGCTAAGTTACAATTAAAATCTACAACCACAGTTGACAATTGGCCACTAATGTGTTTGTCTTCTTTACAAAAATCTGAAGACTGCGGATGGTATTAAAGGGAGGATTATTGGCCATAATACTGCAAGCAGTTTATTCCTCATTCCTTACTCTTAATCAGTGCTCTGGGCTCTTTTGAAAGGAAGAAAGAAAGGTTTTGTGTTGATGACAACATGACAACATGTTGATGGGAACAGCTGCAATTCAAAATGCATTTGCTTTCAAGACCAAAAAGCTCTTCAGGTGAGAAGTGGGATGTAAAGAAAGTCTTTCTTACAAGTTGACATTCCGAACATTTAAAGATCAACTCCAAAACAATACATCTATAAAAAAAGATTAAACTAATCCAAATGCATTTGATTGGTACAAGAATATAACACTGTTTTCATGCCTTGTAAATGCTTTTCTTTCTCTTTTTTTCCCTCTTTAGGGGAGGCGTTCTCAAACAAGCAACAGTCTTTGGAGACAGACCAGGAGTCCTTAACAGAGCAGCAAAAGGAATGCACTGCCAAAAGGTAAATCCCAACCCACGATTGAGTTTGGATTGCTTTAATTAGAAAGACATCTCAAAGATGTCAGTTAGTCATCCTGATGAATGGCAATTTATCATTTAAGTAAACCCAATATATACAAAAACCAAAAAAAAAAACATGTTGGCATTGTATGCTAGTCTGTGAACCTTTTTGAAATGCAACAAGATTGCATCCAAGACTAGCGGCCAAAAAAAAAAGTGATGGAAAAATTGCATTGCCTAACGCTTTCAACACTGCAGACTTGTGTACAGGCCTTGGAAAGATGACTCCACTCAGCACTGCAGAGTGCTCTAGCAGTATAGGAAAGAGAACTCCCCACTCTCCACACTGCAGAGCGCTCTAGTAGTACAGGAAAGAGAACTCCACTCTCCACACTGCAGAGCGCTCTAGCAGTATAGGAAAGAGAACTCCCCTCTCCACACTGCAGAGCGCTCTAGTAGTATAGGAAAGAGAACTCCCCACTCTCCACACTGCAGAGCGCTCTAGTAGTACAGGAAAGAGAACTCCCCTCCGCAGTTTTCAATGTGTAAGCCCCTCAACCAAGGTTGGGGTCAATTCCCGTTTTTCAATTCCAATTCCTTTTTAAAAAGGAAAAACAGTCCTAGAAACCACAAGAACTGTCAGCTCAGAGGACCCATCTGAAAGTCATGGGCTACACATAAAAAATAAACATATGAATTCTTCAGTTAACATTTGGAAAACAGGCAAAAACCTGTAGTTTAAAAGCAGAGCTTTCTCTTGTTTATTGTTGTAATTTTAAAAAGCTATATAAATGAGTTTAAGAGAACCCACCTGGGCATTTTCCCCACCCTGTAAAATGAGCGAGCCAACATACTTTACAAAGATTCCTTGCTATGTAGTGGCTGAGCGTTTCAGTCCTGTTTTTATTGTATTGTTCTATTTTAACTCCCTGCCTGTTTCCATTTTCCAAGTTTAAATGGAAGAGCTGAGTGTTTTCACTGCTCTCGCTAGTGCAGTCTGACTGCAGCACCCCACGCAGTATTTAAATGAGTGGAACCAGAATTTAGTGCGAGCTTAACCCGTTAAGTACCAAATTAATTTCTTTGAAAACAAAATCAGAACACAAGCTGTATTTATGTAATTTGATCATTTTACATTTAGGCTTTTGCAATTAACAAAATTAGAGTAAGTTGTCATAACAATGTAGTTAGAGAGCGTTTAAATAACAGGTATATTACTCTTTTTAAAATGCTCCAAAAATTATCAAGTAACCTGTCCTCAAATGAGAACGGTGGCACTTAATGGGTTAAAATTAAAAAACGTTGTTGTTTTCCAACTAAGGTTTTGAATGGGGGAGCACATGACCATGCCTAAGAAGGTGGCTCACTAACGTAAGATCCATAATAGAAGAGTTTGCTTTTAATAAAGTGCACGCAAACGACAGTTAGTCTATCATTGTTTTTTGCGTATTAAACATGAATTGGTATTGATCTTTACACCATGTTTGCTAGGGTTTCCCAAATCAGTTGTAAATGTATAGAGTCGCCTGCTTGTCATGCAGAGTGCTACGAATTGATATCGAGCTGCTCTAGCCAGTCTGGAAATGATATTGCTACCGAAACCATACCTCGATACATCGCGTTTTAGATCCCAAGCCTTTGTAATGCACATTATTATTATTATTATTTTAAATGTCTTTTCAGAGAGCTGTTTTTGAAGAGCAATGCACAGCTGACCTTCCGGTGTAGGCAGCTACTGTCAGAACTCTCGTACATTTATCCTATTGAAGTGGTAAGCTGGCAGTGCTTATTTCTGTCTGTGTGTGTGTGTGTGTGCGTGGTAAGACAAACTGAGTTGTTTTGTGTTTTGAAACCACCATGAACCAAAATATAAATCTAAATCTAAATGATCACCCAGAAATGTGTACAAAAAAAAAATGCATTTAGTTTGGCAAAGAAGATTTTGATTGTGTGATCTCTGCACTGTGCACTTTGTTTTTTACAGAGCAATCAAACGGATTACGTAATATGTGGAGTCAAGCTGCCAAACTCTGAAGATTTCCAAGGTACAGTATTAATGTTTTATGCCATTTTTAAATGGTTTATTTTATACAGAATGGGGATGTTGACCCTTAAATACAGCAAGTCTAAAAACATGTAGCCGTTTATAGTGCCTTGTATATTTATCCCATGCTTTTCCTTTTTTTTATATATATATAATATACACTTTCCATATAAATACATCCGCTTGATTCACCTTCATTTACTGTTTTCTGCTCACATGTAGAACATCTCATCAAACTGTCATGATCATTCTAACAAAACACAAGGAGACCAGTCATGCAAGGTTGGTTCCGCGGGGAAATATCTCGCTTCGGACAACAAAAAAGTCGAATTGCACAGAAAAAGAAAATCTCGCAGGAAGAGGATTCCCGAGAGGTTTATCTGTGTTTAACCCTTTCAGTCCTGGCAGGATCTCAACGTCCCACCTTATCTTAGCACAGTGTGTTTAACATGTGCCAGCGGAAATCACATTGGACTTTTTGAATTGTATAACTTAATTAACAAAAGTAATTCAGGACTGAAAGGGTAAAACAACATTCTAATAGGATGTCTGCGTTGCTTAGTGCAAACACAGCTATCAGTGGCTTTTCTACGTTAAACATTCAGTCTTAACAAAAAAACAACAATCCTGGGGGGAAATGTTTAACTGAAATAATGTATTTGAAAATGGTATTTGTTTTTAAAGGACTGTTGGGAATATTTCTGTTATTTTATTGAAGAAAACAAGAAAAATCTGGAACATTTTGCTTCTGAAGTTGGACATTTTAAAGAATAAGTTCCGTTCTTTTCACAAATCCTGTTAGTTCAGTTTTGACAGTGAATTGTACTGGATACTTTACCGTGTAAGGAGTCACACAGTAAAGCTGTTTCACTTCCTTAGCCACAGCACTGGAGGAAACAGCTGGGCTGGCTCTTGTGTTTTTTTTAGAATGCTGTTCTTAGATTTTTACAGTACATATGGGGTTATAAATAAATCTATACAAGTACATTGAAATACATACTTTGACAGACACTGTTCTAAAATCAATCTAATTTAAGTAGCATGTGCAGTCTTTATAGTATTGTATATGGACGTTCAGCATTTTTTTTCAGATGTGTCTTTTCAATAGCCAGTTCATATGAGCAAACGATCACATTAGTATTATTACTACAGTGCTACCCCATTATAACACGACCGGTTATAGAGCGGAATCGCTTAGAACATGGTAAGGTCGTGGCCCCCATTTCCCCCATAATGCAATTTGACTCGCAAACGTTGGGGGAATGCGCCAGATAAACAGTATGAAGCATGGCAGACAGCAAAATCTTTCTCTGTTAAAATGAAACTCGATGCGGTGGAAAGAGTAAGAAAATCAACAGTAAAACACACCACAGAACAGCGTATCAAACGACAGAGTCAGTGTGCAGTAAAACACACCTCTTCAGAGAACAGCCTATCAAACAACAGTCAGTGTGCAGTAAAACACACCACAGAACAGCGTATCAAACAACAGAGTCAGTGTGCAGTGAAACACACCACAGAACAGCGTATCAAACGACAGAGTCAGTGTGCAGTAAAACACACCACAGAACAGCGTATCAAACGACAGAGTCAGTGTGCAGTAAAACACACCACAGAACAGCGCATCAAACGACAGAGTCAGTGTGCAGTAAAACACACCTCTTCAGAGTGGCACCCCTCCTGGGTACTCTAACCCTCTACTTCATGAAAGTGTAAGTTAAAGGTTTTCTTTATAAAACCTGCCGCAGAACAGTCCAGGAATTTAAAAATCACTTCCTGTTTATTTGAACGGAGAGCTTGAGATTTCTGGCCAGCTACTTATCAGGATAAAGCAGAACTGGAGAAAACTGGCCCCTCTAACATGTAGATTTGGAGGGGTACTCCTACAGACTGCAGCCCCCTGAGTGACCCCCCCCCCCATGAAAATAAGGTTAAAACAACAGGTTTTATAGCCAGTAATAGACTTATCAATTGCGTGAGCCCAATAGCACGCAGTAGTAATAATGTTTCCCTAGAGGGGCCTGCAAGGAAGGAGAGGGTCAAATAACACAGCAAGCTTCTCAAGTAGTCAGTTTCTAAATAATACAAATTATAATGCAGTCCTTGCTTTGGTCCTGTGTACAGTACAGGGGTTACTTTGCATAAAGAGGCTTTCCCTTGACATGATGGTCTCATGCTTTAACAAAAAAAAAAAAGAAAGATGAATTATTACTTTACATTTAGAAAGTGTTACTCATCTAATGTCCTGCAACTGTGTGTGTTGGGGGAAGATCCTGTTTTAGACTTTTCTGCAATAGAAAAGCATGACTTCAAAGGGCTAGATATTAATAATGTAACCCAGGTTTGTCTGGGAGATTGAAGGACAGACCCCACTGCCTAGCCGTGATCGTAGCTTTCTGGATATTAATAATGTAACCCAGGTTTGTCTGGGAGATTGAAGGACAGACCCCACTGCCTAGCCGTGATCGTAGCTTTCTGGATATTAATAATGTAACCCAGGTTTCTGGGAGATTGAAGGACAGACCCCACTGCCTAGCCATGATCGTAGCTTTCTGGATATTAATAATGTAACCCAGGTTTCTGGGAGATTGAAGGACGGACCCCACTGCCTAGCCATGATTGTAGCTTTCTGGATATTAATAATGTAACCCAGGTTTGTCTGGGAGATTGAAGGATGGATCCCACTGCCTAGCCATGATCGTAGCTTTCTGGTCACAGACGGCTTCACGTCACAAATTAAACTTTATATAAAAAAAGGGGGAAACTGACTTGCGCACCTGTGCTGTGGCACATGTAGGTCCTGACACTAGAAGGCCTCGTTTATGTTGCAGCTGTGAACCATTTCGCCAAGGAGGTCTGTGGCTGTTTCGGTCTCAAAGCCGTATGTTCAGGAAGATGTAGTGAGTAGTTCCAGCATGCGTTGTTGCCTGAAGTGTGAAGGATTCCAATATGCTTAACACTTTCCCAGCACGATGCTTTCTCTGTTTCAAAGGAACTTACTCTTCCAACAGAGAAAAACAAACCAAAAAAAGTGTTATCTATAGCGAGTGTTTGAAAGGTCCTGGCCCGTTGTAGTTTTCTGTTTCTTTTGTCGTCTTGTAAGCGATGGCAAAGTATTATATCCTGCAGTGGGACAGGACTTTTGACACGCACTGTACTGTACATCATCGAATAGCGATGTGTTGTATTTCATTGGTCCTGTATCAGTGCAGTTTAATCCCAGTTAATGCGATGGAAGCAGAGTGTTGATTTGCAGTGTCAAAGGTCAGGATATGCAGGAGTTTCTTATGTTTTGTACCCAGTACATAACAAGGCACCGTTTGTGGCTTGTTGGGGAACTGTTTCAGAAGCGTTGATTGAGAGGTACTGTATGTGTCAATTCCGTTGTGTATTCTTCACAACACTATGCTCTACATTTTCTTCAAGTCTTTTTTATGCACTGTACCCCTTTCACAAATCTAGTTAACAGCTAGCAGGGCAGGCCTGGGAACTTCATGTCCATGTCCATCTTCATTTTCTTCTGGGCTGAAATATCATTTATTTTGAATTTTATTTGCATTTTGAATTGTTTTGGTTTAGGCTGATGAATTGTTGAGAGGAAAAAATTGCTGGTAGTTTAAATAATGAATTAAACAAATATTACATTACGAAAGGATATAATCAAACACATTACGAAAGAATATAATCAAATAATACATTACGAAAGGATATAATCAAACACATTACGAAAGAATATAATCAAATAATACATTACGAAAGGATATAATCAATGAAATCTTGATTATAATCTTGATTATAATCTTGTGTAGTGCTGCCATGTAGAGCAGTTTGTCTTTTCAGTGTTGTTTTAAATTTAACCAGCAAACCCTGAACCTAAGCCGGTAACACAGGATACAGGACAAGGCAGGTGACTTGAGATTTGAGAACGTTTGTGTTTGTCCTTCCCTCCCCCTTCCACTACATTCTAAAAAACCAAAAACAAAAACAACCAAAGTTTGGTTTCTAACAGCCAAGGGCATGTTACAATACCCACAAGTACCTCCCAGAATGCTGAAAACCCCAAAACAATGTATGAGTTTTGAGAATACACTAAAGCTCGTACAGGAATTGGATTTCTGACAATTCGATTACTAACAAGAAAGTGATGCACGTCTTGCTTGTCAAATTCACTTTGATCATTTTCTGGTCTTGGAGGTGTCCGTTGTTGCTTAATAAGATACAGGTGGAGATCGGTAAGTCACCAGTAGCACCAAGTGAAAACCTTTCATGGTGTATTTAAAGAGAACCCAGCTCTCATGCCATTTAAAATACCTGAATTCCAGAACCACAAAATGATACGTAGCATACAGAACATTTTAAAGAATAAAGCTGTGACTGAGATTTAATTTTGATTTTATTTTTGTATTTGTTTGTGCTGCAGCGAGGGACGATGGAAGTGTCGCGGTTGCCCTGGGTTACACAGCCCATATTGTGCTGATGATTTCCTACTTCCTGCAA
This sequence comes from Acipenser ruthenus, assembly GCF_902713425.1. Lineage (NCBI taxonomy): Eukaryota > Metazoa > Chordata > Actinopteri > Acipenseriformes > Acipenseridae > Acipenser > Acipenser ruthenus. Next base: position 888,188 of record NC_081196.1, read on the forward strand.
GTTCCGCTCAGGTATCCAGTCGTCCACAAGGGCTCCAGGTCTTCAATCAAGGATAATATCACAGACCAGCTAGCGGAAAAGGAGAGAGAGTAAGTGTTTCGTCTTTCTTGTGCTGCTCATGGAGACTGAACTCCAGTTTTTTGATTGCAGTAGAAGAGTCTGTAGAGGAAAGCCCAGAAGAATCCATAGATTAAAGTTTAAACTGACAGTTTTATCTTCTCCAATCCAGTGGTGGCAGAGTCTTCATCAGGAAATCTGGGTCTCAAAACCTTTTATCAAACAAGGAGAACAACGTGTAAATGTCCATCTCATTTAATTTAGTTAAAGGGCCACACTAATCTAATGTATATCTGCGCATATGTCGTGCATAACATTTATTTCCTCCTCAAATAAAGTTCCGTCCCTCACAACTAATTTACATTTTTATAACAATCGAAATTCCTTTTTGAGTTGCATTTATGTATTTTTTGGTGTTTTTCATTTGTGAAATCTGATTCCCTGTTTGCATTGGTGTGCATAATGCATTTCCTTGTGATTTACAATCTTCATTCCAGTATCTCTCAGAACAGATTTTTCACATTGACCGGGATGAAACATTTTCTGGCAACGTTCACCCTCATAGGAATAGCTGCTGTGATTTTTTGAGGTGGTAATTCAGATCATGTTGTTTGTAAGGGATTTAGCACTGAAGCACTTGGTATCCGCTCAAAGTCCAAGTTCAGTCCTCAGTTAGCAGGAGATGAACAATGGGTATCGTTATTGATTTGGAAGGTTCTGTTTCTTTAATTCATTTTTAATGCATGTGGAAGAATACATGCTAAAGATGTTTCAATGATTACCAGGTTTACATTGTGTTAAACATTTAAAATGTGTTGTGTGGGGGGGGGGGGGGGGGGGGGGGTATGACAATCCATCTAGGATTAGATATGGGGTTAAAAAAAAAAAATAGACGTGATCCTGACTCGCAGCATTTAACCAACAGTGAAACAGCCAAGGATCTCGTGTCAGAATCACTGGAATTGATTCCAGAAGTGATCCAGCCCCAGATCTTTTTCAAAAGCTCCAGTGAGAACCAGACGTTGGTTCCTCATTGCTAAGCTGTGGCTTTATTTATAAATCTAATAGTGAGGGACCTTTCAGGAGACGTGGTCTTCTCAAAGCTTGCTCACACGAGTTGTAAATAATAATTCTCATCGCCTCATCACCCCCCCCCCACCCCCTTTTTGTTTTACCTAACCCTTATCTTTCGATCTTTCAAACAAGTTCTTTATTCATAATGTTTCTGTCATTGCAGATTAAATATGTTTGGCACGCTTCCTGTTTAATGCCTGGAGGAGGATGAGAACTCCTAGGTTAGAAATGTTATCCATGACTGACAGGCTCAAGTGCGCTGCATGCCTATACAATTATTTTATTATTGTTTTTAAACAAGACGTTCATTTTATAGCGCCGCTTTCTAAAAGCAATGTTCGTCAGCTTTTGCTGTATTTTGAGTTGTGTTTGTGTGCGTGCGAGCGTATGTGTGCTTTTTAAATGTTTCATTATTTGTTTTAATTTTCAGGTTGGTAACATGTCTGGTTTTAGTTTCAATGTTCCACAGTCTTGTAACAGTTTCCATTGCTCAGGGTAATAATGCTGGTGAGGACTTTGGCAAGTTGGAGGAAGGGAATAGAACCGACCAGTCAGACTAAACAACTGTCACTGCTTGGCTCTGTGTACCAGAGCAATCGTTCTGCATTTTCAGGAGTCATTAAGCATCTTTGTTCGGGGAGCTTGTATGAATTTGCAAATCCGCCACCGTTTCTACCACTGATGCCTCCTAAATCGTTTCACCTAGAAACTTCATATTCTCTGGGTTTGTTTTTGGTCTCTCTCATCGTGGACAAAAGCCTTTGTCCCGAGGTGTCCCTTTGTGACGAGGACAGTTCTGCAGTATGTTGTGGTGTTATTGCTAGGGTGGTGTATAAGATGTGTGAGTTATATACCAGGGAGACATTTTATTCTTGTGTGCCTTATTCTCTGGAAATTCTGGCACGGATGAGAACATTACTAAATCAACTGGCCTTGCAATTCATCAAAAGACACTTGAAGTCCGATTTTCTTTGTGGAACGGCACAAACCCTGCTATATGCTTTGCTTTTTTTAAATGTTATTTTTTTAATAACATCCTAAACCTGAAACCTGTTTCTCATTCCCTTGAGCTGCTTTTAGAGACCTGTTTGAAGCAGAAATAAAAAGCCAGCTAGTGTGTCAGTGCTGATGAGCAGCCTCCTGATCTCCTGTCCCCCCTGCGGATCAATAATGTACTTGTCACGCACCAGTCAGTGAATTATTCCTACACCCATTTTAACTCAAGGTTTGTCTGGAAATCCTTTTGGATGCCACATGTGGATGAATCACTTTGCAGCTTTAAAAACAGAGTGTTGATAAATGATTACCTGTGGTCACACAGCATGATGCAGGCACCATGGCAGCTGGCCAACTGATTTTCTTCTGTCAATATCAGCCCCTTGTCTGACTGTAACTCTTCACAAGTCAGGGAAGAATATATATATATATATATATATATATATATATATATATATATATATATATATAATATATATATATATATATATATATATATATATATATATATATATATATATATATATATATATAATATATTGCCAGCTTTTCTGTTTTTGTTTTACCTTTTTAATTAATAGTTCTTCACTGTTACGGAGTGACATGTGACAAGCTAGAAAAATGACTCTCCTGGAGGGTAAATTAATTCCTTTCTGCAATGATTGTAGATCTGAATTCATAGGTAGCCCAATACATGCCTTGGGAACTTGGTGTTACATAGAACATGTCTGGACTGTGCAGGTCTTTAAATCCGAGCACGTAATCATGTGGTGTCTCCTGATTTATCTCGAATCACCTAATGTTACCTTAGGTGAGGTAGACACAGGTTAGTGCAAATCGGGGTCTGCAGAACCAGTAGAATATGATGGGGCTTTTCTTTTTAAATTACACCTGTTTGCACTTTATATGCTTAAACTGGTATGTTTAACATTAAAATAAGGCCAGAAGTTTGATCAACAGCCATCTCATGTTCTGTATTAGTCCTGCTTCCAACATCCTGCAAGATGCATTGGTGCTGATGAATTGTAGTGCGTTTCTATAACGTGCTCTACAGCATTAAATAATACAACCCTTTCAAGTGATGCGGTCCGTTTCTATAAATACCATGCTCTGATTTCTCCTCGTGTTGGAGTAGTTAAACAGGCACAGGGGAGCGAATGTCAAGATCGCTTTTTGGATACGACTGCTCTGGTTGTATCTTCACATCAGCAGACTGTGTGCTGCGAATGGAAATCGACCTGGGTGTTAACATTGTTTTTTTTATTTTATAATGTATTATGTATATGTAATAGCATTGTCATGTGACCACGATGACCCTGTGCAGAATGGAATGTAACCATAGCGACCATGGAAGTACCCAGCTTCACATCACACCCCCCTGATAAGGAGTGCAGATCATGTTCTGCAGTGTAGGGCACTGCAGTGAGGCTGTTTCCAAATGTTGTTTTTATTTTTTGAACATGTTCAGCCAGGGAGATCACACTTTACTACTTTTTAAAGTAATTGTAGCAAACAAAATAGTTCCATAAAATGTCTGCCGTGAACATCCATTTGTTCTATATAGGTCTCAAATGTGCAGATTTGAAAGAAACACATACTATCGCAAACATGTATTTCCATTTCAAAACATGATCTCTGGTACTACACTAGGTTAAAGAAAGCCCTGTTTGATTGCAAGCCATGCTTTTAGACTGTCTGTCTTGCACTTCCTGGGTCATTTTCCCTGGAGAGTGAAACTGTCCCCACCCCTTCACTGGCTTCTTTCCTATCACTAACCCTGTTAACTGACATGCTTTCAGCCAGTAACATGATTTAACCCAGGAGACACTGCTGAGGTGAAATGACCCAAGTGCAGGTGTAAACAGATTCAAGCATAGAAACTGAGAGCTTCCTTTAACCTAGAGTCCTATCAGATATCATGTTATACAATTTCAATGTGTGCAGTAACAGGTGTGTCTTTTAAATCTGCACACTTGAGATCCATGTAGCTAATAGAAGTGCACCATGGCTAAGGCTTCTGGAATTATTTTGTTCGCTACAATTACTTTAACGGCTCGTTGCACAGACCTAAGGTAACATTAGTAGGTAGTGCGAGATTAGTGTGAATCGGGGTCTGTGAAACAAGGAAACGGCTGCAATCGTAAGTAAAGAGAAAACTACAGTAACTGCTGGGATGGAAGGATCCCTGACATGCAGCGTTCTGCCAGTACTGCCAGTATTATAAAGGTATATAGTGACACAACTGGGGTTCAAATCATGACCAGACGGCACACATTCTGTTTTTCCCCTTATTTTAATTCCAGTGCTCTCCACTAAAAAAAAAAAAAAAACACCTCTGCCTGGTACTGTAGAAAGTTTAATCATCTGATCAAACGCTTTTCGCTTGTTACACCCCCCCGCCCCCACGCCTTAGATACCTCCCGTGTTTATCATAAGTAGTTGTGACAGTTGCTGACTAGCAAACTAATGAGCATCACGTCTAGGAAAAGCCTTGCAGCTGATTCTGATTTGTGATATGCTGCAGAGTGTTGCTTGTTGATGTTATGAGGCAGTGTGGATGTGTTGAGCATTGCAGTGCAATCTTGGAAATGGCTGAAGAAGCATTACTGTAGGTGTAGGTACAATTAGACTGCAGTATTTGATCTCCACGCCCCACTGAACAGTACAGTACATACCTGCTGCACTGCACACGATGCTCTTTTATACCTCAAGTTCAAATTGGGTATTCACTTGTTAATGAGCAATCCCCTCTTGCTGCACTTAACTTGCAGTTCAGCAAAGAACTCCTTTTCTTACGCATGACTACTATCTTAAACAGTGCGTTCAAATCTGTGCATGAATACACTGTCCAGATGCTTTTACAGGACGTAAAGAACACCAGCGAGCATTGCACATGCAATACTAGATGTGTGTGTGTGTGTGTGTGAGCCTGCCTGTATAAAAACAACACACTGATCAAAGATGTGAACACAGATCCTCTCACCACATTGATTTGCTGTCACACTTTTTTGCTGGTATGTTCTGTAAATGTAAGTAACAGTGGTTATACTTTGATACTGAGAGCTCTTATTTTGTATTTACAGCAGTGGCAGGGAAGGTGTGTTAATAACATACTTGCATGGAAATGGCTACAGATACCCTATGTTTCCCCTTAAAGGTTATGCAGGAGGTTTAAACAGCCTCTCATCACCTGCCCTCTAATGCAATGCCACTGGTGCATGACTTGAAACTTTTGCTTGGTGGACAAATACGCAGTTGAGTTGTACACCCAGATCAGATCAGCAGCATAGATTTTGTTTAGTTTTGGTAAGTGGTAGTATTGCTATAGGTACTGTTAAATGATAAAGAAGCAGAGGTACCTCCCAAGCCTGTGAGACTGGGGTGTACTGTGAAAAGGTCATGTGGGGGTCGTGGGTGCTGCACATTCAGATGCAGTAATAACTCAGAGAGCTGCTGAAAGGCAGAGTGCAGCAGAGCAGAGAAACTGGGACATGCAGGTCCATTGGGCCTTTCACGTTGACCATTGCATTACCTCTACTGTAGCTTTCAATTACTCCACAGTTCCTGTTAAAGAAAAAAGAAGGGTGAAAAAAATGGAAATAGTCTAGACCTTAAGACAACCTTACACCCTCCATGAAAAATCCTTTCCAGAGCCAAATCATAAATCACATGCAGAAACTGACCCTGTTGTGTTTTTTTTTTAAATGGTAGGGTTTAACCCCAACCCCCTCTCAATAATGAACCATAAATGGAGAGTATTAAAAACGTGAACCCTATGGTGACCCACAAGCTGTTTGTCCAGCGTGATGAGGTGTGGGGAGAGTTATGACCAGGGGATAGCGTGCAGTTGGAGTTTATGTCAACTTGTCTTAGCTGGATGTTTTTAGATAAAAGAATGCTTCAGGCTGCTGTGGAAATGTGGATCTTTACCCTGTAGAGCCGTGTTCATTTATTTCGGGTTGTCCTTTTTAAGCTGGCCTCCTTTTACTTCTAAACAGTAATACATTAGTTACACAGAATGAAGGCAGCGCTTGCTTCTCTGCACCCCAGGGATCTTTTTGTGTCTCGCTCCCTCTCCGCCTCCCACCAAGTGCTTTGTCCAGAGTCCTAAAAATGGAATGACCACCTCCAAGACCCCCATTCTGTGTGTTCAAAATGGAATGACCACCTCCAAGACCCCCATTCTGTGTGTTCAAAATGGAATGACCACCTCCAAGACCCCCATTCTGTGTGTTCAAAATGGAATGACCACCTCCAAGACCCCCATTCTGTGTGTTCAAAATGGAATGACCACCTCCAAGACCCCCATTCTGTGTGTTCAAAATGGAATGACCACCTCCAAGACCCCCATTCTGTGTGTTCAAAATGGAATGACCACCTCCAAGACCCCCATTCTGTGTGTTCAAAATGGAATGACCACCTCCAAGACCCCCATTCTGTGTGTTCAATTTCTCTTAAACATTTGTATTCTTCTGCTTTAACACAAAATTAGTTCCAGTTAATTAGTTTCTAAAATCCTTACAGCTTGAGGTCGAGCTCTCAAAAGTAAGTGGACAAAAAACAAACAAACCCATACATTCAGCCACCCCTAATTTTGTGCTTTGGATGAATAACTCAGGGCGGCTCATTTGAAAGCTCCGGCATGCATCTTAGCTGTTTTGTTGTTAGTTCTGTAGAAGTGTCTTTTTCTGTTTTACAGAATCATGCAAACTTAGCAAGCAGGGTACATGCTTTGTGAATAAGGATCGGACTCTGAAGAATGTAATAAAGAAGAATGCTGCCTTGTTATTAAGGGTTTAGAGCCAGTTGTAACCTAGTGGGCTTCACAATACCACAGTCATGAATAACGTAAATCCTGTCTAAGTTGCTTACCGAGCGCATATATTATACACATTTTTACACTTTGATGAAGGTGTCCCAAGTCCAGCGCGTTACGGTTTTACTCTTCAGATGTCCAGCGCTTTCTTTGTAGCACCAGTGTTTTAATAAAGAAATACCGGTAACATCTCTGATCTGCCTGCTATAGGTGGAGAGAAAAGACAGATTCAATAAAGCAGGGAATCCTTTCGTTTGGATTCCAGCACAGAAGTCCGTCCCCCCGAATTCTTTGAATTCAGCGGGCTTGGGAACACGTTGCACCCATATTTCCATAGCTGTGTCCCAGAACGACTGATTATAGCAGAATAAAAGATGCAAGCCAGATGTGCTGTGTAATATTGAGAACAGGTGAAGGCAGTTAAAATCAAGTGGTGCCTTATAGCAACTTTTATTAGACTGGATTAAAGGCAGACTACCTCTTGTATGCATTGAAAAAAAAAAAATCTTTAACATGCTTGAGACTGAGCCTTTAAAAATGAGACAGAAAATATTTTAACTGGAGCCCGTAACTCTCCTCTTAATACAGAGATAAAGAGGTGTACAGTTGAGAAATCTTTTAAGAACATAAACACAGAAGTGGGTTCATTTCATGGAGCTAGGGTCCTTATGGTTTGGGCTAACTCTTAACATGTGGCCGTGCCTTCTCGGATCCTGCAGGGAAATGTATTGCAGACGGGTAAATGTTTGAGCTGTTCTGTGATGCTGAGCAGGCAGAGGACACTGTAAAGAACAAGAGCAAATGCATCTCAAAGGAGCTGCCTGGGTTTGAAATGCAAATACTGAAAGAGTGAAAGGTCCAATAACAATTACATTCTGATTTTACTTTTTTTTTTTTTTTTTGGGAGGGGTGGGTTAAGATGAGGTATTACATAGACATCATCACCAGTGTCTGTTCATATTGAACAGGGATTCAGAAAGCCAGGGCTCTGAGCCTTGTATGATATTCTCTGTATTTGGCATGCCTAAGGGAAGAGGCTTTCTCTTAGCAGCTAACTTGTGTCACTGTTTTTAACTGACTGCTCATACTATGCTTGTGTGGTGGTGTTTGTTGTTTTTTTATGCAAGGTCATATATTTTCAGGTTTGGTTTTGTTTACAGATCAGTATCATACAAGATCAGAATGCCCCTTGTATGTGGTAGATATATATACAGTGCCTTGCAAAAGTATTCAGACCCCTGACCAATTCTCTCATATTACTGAATTACAAATGGTACATTGAAATTTCGTTCTGTTTGATATTTTATTTTAAAACACTGAAACTCAGAATCAATTATTGTAAGGTGACATTGTTTTTTTGTTGTGAAATTATTTTTAAGAAAAATAAACAACTGAAATATGTTGCTTGCATAAGTATTTCAACCCCTGTGCTGTGGAAGCTCCCAGTTTACACCGATGAAAGAAATTGCCCTAACGAGGACACAATTACCTTACCATTGGCCTCCACCTGTGAACCATTAAAGTTGCTGTCACATTTTCTGGATAAAAACCCCACTGTTGAAGGAGACTTGTGAGAGAAGCCACAGAGAGGCCAACAATCACTTTGAAGGAGTTACAGAGTTCAGTGGCTGAGAGTGGAGTAATGGTGCACCATTCAACCATATCAAGAGCTCTGCATAACACTGGCCTGTATGGGAGGGTGGCAAGAAAGAAGCCGTTACTCAAAAAGTACCATCTGAAAGCATGTTTGGAGTTTGCCAGAAAGCTTGAGAGTGACCCAGCTGCGATGTGGGAAAAGGTTTTGTAGTCAGATGAGACCAAGATAGAGCTTTTTGGCCAAAACTCAAAGCGCTATGTATGGCGAAATCTAACACTGCCCATGCCTCAAGACACACCATCCCTACAGTGAAGTATGGTGGTGGCAGCATCATGCTGTGGGGAGGCTTCTCATCAGCAGGGACTGGGCATCTTGTTAAAATTGAAGGAAGAAGGGATGGAGCAAAATACAGGGAAATACTGCAAGAGAACCTGCTTCAGTCTGCTAAAAAACTGAAGCTTGGGAGGAAATTCACCTTTTTAGCAGGACAATGATCCCAAGCACAAGGCCAAAGCAACATTGGAGTGGCTCAAGAACAAAAAGGTGAATGTCCAACAGTGGCCCAGTTAAAGTCCTGATCTCAATCCCATTGAGAATCTGTGGCACTATTTGAAAATTGCGCTCCACAAGCGTTGTCCAACCAACCTGAACAACCTCGAGCAAATCTGCCAAGAAGAATGGGCCAAAATCACTCCGACACTGTGTGCAAAGCTGGTACATACTTACCCCAAAAGACTTAAAGCTGTTATTGCAGCGAAAGGTGGCTCTACCAAATATTAATGTGTGAGGGTTGAATACTTATGCAAACAAGATATTTCAGTTTTTTATTTTTCTTATAAATATTTCCCAACATAAAACCAATGTCACCTTACAATAATTGATTTTGAGTTTCAGTGTTTTAAAATAAAATATCAAACAGAATGAAATTTCAATGTACCATTTGTAATTCAGTAATATGAGAGAATTGGTCAGGTGTCTGAATACTTTTGCAAGGCACTGTGTGCATATATATATATATATATATATATATATATATATATATATATATATATATATATATTATATTATATTATATTATATTATAATATGGATAGATGCATGGATGGGTGGGAATACCATTATTGGCAGTCAATTTAACATACTGCTGTGCTGATAGAACTGAATGTCCCCAGTGTGACACAGCCAATTCCCACTGTGTTACAGGAAGGGTTCATTACTGACCTCCCCATAGTGTACACATCAAAACTGGCAAAGGATTTACTTAACACAAATTCCACCTATCTATATATCTAATATATATATATATATAAACTAATGTGGTTTTAGCTGAAATGCAGACATTACATTCACTTACCATGGGATGGTAGAAGCGTTTAAAAATTCAAATTCGAAGGAGGTAATATAACAATGAAGTCCATGCCTCCTACACCCTGCTGCTGCTGCCGCTGCATTACGGAACGTCTGCTTGAGCAATTATATTGTAGACTAACTAAAAATAAACTTTTAAGAGGCCTACATCTAACCATTAGTGATGCAGAATGTGAAGTACTTCAGAAGCCACTTTCACCAGTGTCTGTTTCTGTTTCCAATATAGAACACCAAGGGTACCACAACTGTGGACATCGAATAAAACATCAATCTGTGCCAGCATATCATTTTGAGACTCTTCTATTGTGACCTTAAGGATTGTATTGCAAGCTTAATTTGGGGAACACCCATTTTAATTTAAAAAAGGGGGGGAGAAACAGCGGTGATTGTGACAGATGCTCAGTGTAATAATTTGTCAGATTTTGGAACCTCCAGCTTTCTGATTTTATATTTGCACTGGCAGTATTACTGTTCACTTAATTATTGGACAGGTGTCTTTTTAAGTAACGTGTTGATTTATACTTGTGTCTCATCATCCTGAGATTATTGTTGAGCATTCCTTGTTCATGAAGGAGTTAGTACAGCCTGCGCATATGCAGAATACCTGCTTTATTGTCTCCAAGATATCATATTTTATTCCCCACAAAGGAAGACTGTGACATAAATCACTTTTAGTCCTGATGTATCAGGCTTGTGTAATGTGTAAATATGGTATTCTGGAAAATGCATTTAGTGTTTGTGATGTACATAAAAAAACAAACCCTTATTTTCCATACTTTTCAGTAATGTTCTTCTGAAAAGCCTCCTCGAGGACATTGCTGGGAAAGTGAGGTGCAGGGGGCATTTCCAATGGGCTTGAGCAAGGCTAATTCAGCAATCCTGATTTTTTTTTGCTGGAATATATTTAATAAGCATGGCCAATACTGCTCTAAGCAGAAACCGCAACAGAAAACCATGCAGAACACTTAAACTTCTGATAAGGTCCAATAAAGTACTTCAGGGTGCAGTTGGAATAAAAACCTGCAGGGACAGCGGCCCTCCAGGACCGAGCTGCGCACCACTGCTTTAGACCATTTAAAAAAAATCTTTGCTAAATATAATAATATATGTCTATACATGAAAATACACAAATGATAATATACATGAAAAAAAGTGCTATTCACAAATAGTTTACATTGTTATATGCTGCTTGTGTGTCAAAAGTAGTACTTTTTTCTGAGATTAAATGATCTTTAAATGAATTTTATCCAATATATTGTTACAGTAAAAGTGAAGATCCTATTGCATTACAGCTAGAAAAAGGAAATAAATCGTGTCATTTAATATCCAAGGCAGCAGGGCAATGGTGAATGCAGGTGCTTTACATTGGAGGATGAATTCTCCTGTAACAGGCTCAGCATATTGTGGGGGCATTGCATTATATGATTCGATTCTCTCTGTCCAGGTCTCACAACGTTATTGGGTATGTTTAATAAGTATATTATACAGTACATCAAAGTCTGTTGAGATGGTAAAATGCCTCATGGTCGTCTTCTAATCCGTTTCGTCCTGCTTGTGAACTGGATTATTACAGGAGTGCAGTAGCTTTCTCCAGCCAAGTGATACAAAAAACCAGAGCCTCTCACCCTTCGGTACAAGTCATAAGAGTGATGTGAATTCCTATCTTCAAGGTGATCTGGAGTTGAACAGAATACCTGGGGGTTTGTAACCCAGGTCTCTAAGACGCCTCTTAAAGCTCCCTGTGTAGTGGTTTACTGTACTGTTTCTCAAGCCCATTAAACACACATGGTGCTTTTTTGTTGCTGTGGTGCTTGTGTGTGGTTTAAACCTGCTCTTGAACGCATCAGTGCCTAAGCATGGTCCCTTCGCTCATGTCCCAGGGGTTTGTAATGCTTCCCTTTTTATTGGGGGGCACTTTGTAAATATGGAGTCACTGCTGATAAATATGGTATCCCTACATAAGCAATGACCTTCGTTGTGTACCTCTTTATAGCCAGCATGAGGGACTTTTATTGGTTACCCTTTTAAATAGGACCCGACTTTGACTAGGACAAGTCTCCACCGCCCCCCCCACCCCCAAGATATTGTGGAAAAGACACTGAAAAAAACTTTGTCGAAACATTTGAATTTATTTAAGTTTCTTTAGCACTTCTAAATTTTATTTTTTTAAAAGCTATGGATGTATTCTTGAAATGACTTTTCAATGCTTTTGAATTTTAGAGTAATTAACACAGCTTAAGAAAATGCATGCGTCTCCAGAACATAGTTTGGTAGTGTCTGTGTTTTTAAATGTTCCCATGATACATACATCTCTTAAGAAATTCCTCTTTTGTTCTTCTGTCCTTGGGCCTCCTTATCTGCTCAGACCGCTGGCTGAACCCCCAGAGATTCAGTACAGTGGGCTGTGGGCTGGGGTCTGAAATCAGTTGGGCCTCCATAGTGTTTGCTGCTCTCTGCTCTCCTGCAGTTTAATTCTTATAGTCTGTGTCTATCAACGTTGGAGAAATCCACCATTCTTCAGCAATGATGATTACAGTGTATCATTCCACAGATAAACCAAAGAATGGATCTCGGCAGGATAAGCTTATGATAAAGCACTACACTTTATATATTTATAGATCTCTCTCTTTTAATGGATCTCAGCAAGATAAGCTTATGATAAAGCACTACACTTTATATATTTATAGATCTCTCTCTTTTAATGGATCTCGGCAGGATAAGCTTATGATAAAGCACTACACTTTATATATTTATAGATCTCTCTCTTTTCATGGATCTCAGCAGGATAAGCTTATGATAAAGCACTACACTTTAAAGATCTCTCTCTTTTAATGGATCTCAGCAGGATAAGCTTATGATAAAGCACTACACTTTATATATTATAGATCCCTCTATTCTAAGTATGATGAACATTAATTCAATTGGTAGTATCATCAGGAAAAGAAGACACACTAGTTCTGTACACATGTTTGAATACATGTCGCTAATGAGAGATCTGTTTCATGATCGCGCAGCGTCAGACACTCGTAGTATTAGACAGGTAGCACTGTCGATTCCTGAATGTGTAACAGCCAGCTAAACCTCCCAGTTAGGGGTCAGCCTGTCTGCCCTCAGGTGGATTAACAAAATACAGCTGCTGACCCACAGGGGTGCTTCAGCTTTAAAACAGGGCAACAGAAACAAACACCACTTAAGACACCAACCCCATAGCTTTCCAGCAATCAAGTGCTGTACACATCTCTGCTCAGAAGATTAAAGCAAACTGTGTTTTTATATCATTAGGAGATTGTAGGTTAAAGTAATAACATAAAAACATTTGAAAAGGCAGGATGGTAAACGTCGGGTGCTAGGAGTCACAAATCAGCTGCAGTATATTGGTTATTTTTCCATCATGTAGCAGTTGATTCTTGAGAGACGCTTTACGCCTCTTGCCCTATAATGCATTATTAATACGTTAGATCCCTGGTATCGTGCGCTTGCTGTAGGGAGGTGATGGATTAGGAAAGATCCGGCTAAGGGCAATCAATGAGCCTACAGTCTGAAAAATGATACAAGCAAACAAACCCATTTAGAAAGGGGGCAAACTTCAGGTTCCATGAACAAGGGACATTTTTTTTTCTTTTTGCCAAACAGTAGAATAAAAGGAAACCTTTTTTTTTTAATTAATAAATTACTGTCCTCCAAAAGCATACTTGCTTTCTTCTCCCTGTTAAAGCAAGGCTTACAAGTGGACCTTAAATTTAAATAACCCAGTTACAAAACATTGGGTCTTGGAGAACAGTTGGTGAACTTTAAATATAAATGAAATAAATCAAACTAACTTTTGTTTGTGTGTGTGTTTCTTTTAAGATGTTAAACACAGCATACAAAAACGTTGGTTCATTATTATTTATTTCTTAGCAGACGCCCTTATCCAGGGCGACTTACAATTGTTACAAGATAACACATTATTTTTACATACAATTACCCATTTATACAGTTGGGTTTTTACTGGAGCAATCTAGGTAAAGTACCTTGCTCAAGGGTACAGCAGCAGTGTCCCCCACCTGGGATTGAACCCACGACCCTCCGGTCAAGAGTACAGAGCCCTAACCACTACTCCACACTGCTGCCCTTTCATACACTAGACCGTTTACATAATATTGTGAACCAGTGTGGTCTGATTTGAAAACTTGACATCAGCTTTAGATAGCTGCCTTGGTATTAGGACAGAAACTCACTGCAGACAACAGCAAGTACAGAAGCTGTTTTATCAGCAGGACTGACGTGTTCTCTGTTTATTTTCAGGTTTCCCTTGTACCCAAGAGGAGAGCGCTTTCAGTTTGAATATGGCGTCTATCTTTTGAACAAAAATATCGCCCAGGTAAGTAAAAGTGCATTACCAATTAAAAAAAATAATAATAATAAATGTTCTGGGAGGAAATACAACTTTGCAGTCAATGTGTGATCTTTCTATCTGATCTGCTTTAAACCAAACTGGCCTTATCTATCCATTTGAAAAAGTGAGAAATGTTATCCTCTACAAGGGTAGTAGACTGAAGCACAGCTACTGTTTCTGAGCACTAAGATGCGGTCAGAATTGCTGACGTCCCAATGTGTAAGGGTAGCAGAAGGGAATAGTTCAGCGACAGGTAAATCATCCAGGGTGACGAGAATTCCAGATTACAGAACTTGTGTATAAGGGATTGGTAGGTGAAAGCTTTTACTGCAAGGCTTTTTTTTTTTTATATATATAATTCATGCTGGTACTGATGCTCCCGGTCTTTATTGTATCCAATCACCTGTGCAGATTCATTCGAAAAGCAAGTTGACTAAACTGCTATTCCCTGCTGCCCTGAGCTGTAGCAGCTGTATTAAATAGGTGTGTGTGTGTGAACCTGTGCTGAAGTGTTCTTATAACCCAATAAAATGGCTGACACACAGTAAGAGGCTGTAAACACCTCCACCCCCTCTCCAGATGCTAGACTGGTTTCAGAGACACTTTCAGTTTGAAGACTGCAGTGGATGACATGCTGCTGTTAGACAGCCAGTGAAACCTTTTTAAAGGTTTGTCATTGATCTGAAGTAAACCAGGCTACTGTAACAGGGATGGAAATGAGATTCATATTGCAGAGCAGTGTCACCCATTCCAGGTGTGAATACAAGCTTGATTTAGCCATTGTGTACAGGTAACACGCTCAGCTGTGTCTTATTAAACTCTTGGTAAAACCAGGAATGGATCAAACTGCTATGCATTGGAGCCATATTTCCATCCCTGTGTAGTACGATATACTGCAAGAGTCATTCTGTTTTTGCCAGTAAGACAGGTATGTTTTTGTTTGTTTTTTTCACAAATATGAGAGTAGTAAGATTTTTCAATAGTGTTACAAGACTGCCAGGTTCTTAACACAGAGACTGAATACCGTAGTCTATAGTTAAGGGCTCCTGTGCATGGAAATCCATCCAAGATCAAGTCAGCTTCTGACTGCTGTTTACAAAAAAAAGAATAGATCTTTCAGCGTGTGAACAGAGCACAAGCAAAGGATTTCCAGGAATCTCTTTTAAAAATGAAAGAATCTGCTTTTGCCAACACGCCTTGATGTTCTTTATCATTTTTCCAAACAAATACAAATAGGTGGCTAAAACCATATACAAGAGGGCAGAAAGATTGACGTCCTCAGAATCCCTGGTTCTATATGGTTAGCCATCTATTATTCTTTATGGTACACTCCCAGTTTCGTTTATTTTAGGAAGGATATGTTATAAAGAAAAAAACGTATGCAGAATAAAAAAACATGCACATTAAAACTCAAGAATGCACATGGACGTGTGTGTGTGTGTGTGTGTACTTTTTTTTTTTTTTTTTTTTTTAAATGCTAATAAGCTGCATTGAAATAGCTGAATCAAGCGTTTTTTTGTAACATGCACAAATCCTCATGTGGCATTGCAAACAGACTTGAAGTGTCCAATTCTACAGATTCACACAACAGCTCTGCACATGTGGAGCGGCAGCTCTCCTTGCCTTCATTTCATCAGTGCGTGTTCCTGTGGGGAGCATTGAAAGCTTGGTAGTGCCCAGGCAGATGAAAACACAGGTCAGTGTGTTGACCTGCCTGCATTTCAATTCCAAGTCATTCAGCAATCCTCAGCATTCCACCCATTTCACTTGTAACACAGCAGCAGGAGAGGAAATGTTACAAGATCTCCAGTGAATTAGGAAGCAATTAGCAGAGACAGGTGGGGTCGTGCAGGTGACCTTTCAGCGATCTTGATTTGATCTACTGCAAGTTCAGGGATAAATACTGCCACTCTTGCTTCTGTTGCAGCGCAGTGGTGATGACAGAGCCCAGAAAAAGAGCGCTATGGACAGTCATTCTAAGAGTAAACCTTGATGCTGAATCATTTGGATCCTACAAAAAAGTTTTTGGATAGATCTGCTGATAGGAATCGTACGGGCATTGATGGTCCGAATGGCCTGCTGTCGTTTTGTAAGATTCTTACAAACTTTAAGATTTTTGTTAGCTCTGATACCTTATTGAGTCTCTTGTGTAGGATGTGTGTTGCTTTCTAGTGACACCTGTACAGAGTGTTGTATGTGCAGAGTTTTAATAAACCAAACTCCTTGACTAGAAGGATCACTTTGCAGCTTTAAAAACAGAGTGTTGATAAATGATTACCTGTGGTCACACAGCATGATGCAGGCACCATGGCAGCTGGCCAACCGATCAAGGACCATAGATCTGAATTCGTAAGCAGTCCAATAACGTCCTAATAGAAATGTGTTAGTGAGGTTATGGATGATATTAAAGGTACGATCTGTATAGGAAAAGTGTTCTAGACCCAGAATGGTCCCCTGATCAACACTGAATGTATTGAGAAGAGCTCTCAACCCACAGCCCTCCGGTGACTTTACAGATTAACCAGAAAAAGAAGTTCTGTTCCGAAGCAGCCTGTAAGGAATTGTTATCTGTGAGCAGACTGTCGCGCTGCCTCCAGACATCGGAGGGTTATCGAATACCAGGCAGAGAGTCAGTGTGGGGATCGCTACCCTGCGTCTGTGGCATGACACAGCTGGGGGGGTGGAAACACTAGAATTAGGATCTGGGAAACAGCCTTTAAAAAAACTAAGAAGACAACAAGAAGTAGTGGATTCGCAGCATGTCACTGCAACATGTTTGGCTGAAATTGGATATGAAAGTCATACAAGGGGGTAATTATGGGCCACATGGAACTGGTTGCGAGAGAGTTGTGGTGGGGACACGGTCCCCCCAACCTGTAAGCAAACAGCATTATTCAAACCCCTTTTTAAATGCCATGGGTACAGCCCTGAAGGAGTCGGGCGTGGGTCTGCTTAGTTTAGCGTCTTTCTGTTTTATCTGCCACACACTTGCTTGGTTCTAAATGTGCAGCGTGACTTGCTGTTTTTAAAAGATCGCTTTTAGAAACCATGTCAACATTTAACTTTCCTCGCACAATTAGCTTCATTTATCATCGTCACGTGTAATTGCATCCACTCTCGTTAGTGCAGAACCACACATGCACAAGCGCAGCGTTTTACTTGGTTCCTAATGGGTTTCAAAAGCATTTAGTCACTTGTAATGAACCCTGGAAATGAGAGGCTGATTACTGAAACCCCTTACCTGACTTTCACTGCAAGCTGAACTCGAGAACAGATGCAAAAAAACAGAATCTGCAGCTCTTCCCAGTCGAAACCAAAGCTCAATTTACAAGTGGGACAACACGACAGACACGAGTTCAGTAAAGCAAACACGCATTACAGTGTTTGAATACAAACAGGAGCGTACAGCCTAATTAAGCATTGAAAGCAAGTCCTCAATGTATATAAAGTATTGATAGGAAGTTCATTAGCCTTGTAGGTCAGCTGTATCAATGTCAGTATGGATGCTCTTTGGTTTTGTAACTGCTCTTGCTGTGATCTTGTTTTTTTTCTGCGTAGTTGACTATATTGCACTATAAAAGCATGCTGTAACAGACATTTATAGTGCATTAGTGAAGAGAGCCAGATTGAAAAGCACAGGGATGAAGAATTTTCAGTGGTGAATAAAATGCTAAATGCATTTCAGTAAAATTAAGAGCAGCTGGTACGATCTCAGAAGCGTCATGCTGCATTCATTCCACTAACTTTATTTTTCTTCAAGAGAAGCTGTTTTGTTTTAGAGAATACTAGCATGCTACGGTACCTGGAAACTTATCAGGGTTTATTAGGAAATAGCAGCTTTGTTGACCCTGAAGATTTTTATTTTTTTTTACTTGATGTAATAATGTATATTTAGTATTTTTTCAGAAAATAAGCAATTTTTAAGGACTGGTTGTTATTATGTTGTTTTGAACAATGCTTTTGTTTTTTGGCTTGTGTGGTAGCCTGTCATTTGTTTGGATTACTGTGTGTTTTTCCAGTTAAATAAGTTATAGTAGATATCTAGTTTCACAGCATGTTCTGCCCTGAACATAGAAGATTAAACATCCATCTCTTATTAAGCTGCCCCATGTGCTGTGTGTGAAAGTGATACGGGGCAGCAGACCAGCTCCAGGATGGGCTCTTTGAAGTCCTGTTCAAAGCGTGTGTTGTTTTTATTTATACCTCATGTCGACGGTAACTAGACCTTGCATAAAGCCGGGTGTTACCGGTGTTTATTATTATTTAGCTTGTGTGTCTTGTGTTGGTTTAACCTTAAAGGACAATGCAGCGCAGGTCAGCAGGGTTGTCTTTCAGATAACGAGGGCCAGTCTTTTTAACCAGATTTGTACATATTTTATGGCAGCGTATAAAAAAATAAAAAAAATATGAAGTTAAATAAAAATTCTTTCTGGCCGTGTGAAAGTAGGCCGTTTTAGTTCAAGTATCAATGGGATATTTATTATTATTATTATTATTATTATTATTATTTATTTCTTAGCAGACGCCCTTATCCAGGGCGACTTACAATCGTAAGCAAATACATTTCAAGTGTTACAATACAAGTAATACAATAAGAGCAAGCAAAGTACAAGTGTGACAAACCACAATTCAATAATACAGCAGATAATAGTGATAGTTACGTCAGGATATGATTAAATAGTGATAGTTACATCAGGATATGATTAAATACAAAGTACTACAGGTTAAACGCTTGGCAGATTTACAGTATTCTGAAGTACAGGATTAAATGCAGTAAAATAGGGGGCAGATAAGAGCAAAATAAAGCACATTTACATGAAGGTTGATAGTGTCCCAGGATACAAACAGAGGAGTTCTACAGGTGCTGTTTGAAGAGGTGAGTCTTAAGGAGGCGCCGGAATGTGGTCAGGGACTGGGCAGTCCTGACATCTGTAGGAAGGTCATTCCACCACTGCAGAGCAAGGGTGGAGAAGGAGCGGGCTCTGGAGGCAGGGGAGCGTAGCGGAGGTAGAGCTAGTCTTCTAGTGCAGGCGGAGCGGAGAGGTCGAGTGGGTGTGTAGGGAGAGATGAGGGTCTGGAGGTAGCTGGGTGCAGTCTGGTCAAGGCATCTGTAGGCTAGTACAAGAGTCTTGAACTGAATGCGAGCGGTGATCGGGAGCCAGTGGAGCGAGCGGAGTAGTGGAGTAGCGTGGGCGAAGCGAGGCAGCAGAGTTCTGGATGAGCTGGAGCGGACGGGTGGCGGACGCAGGGAGGCCAGCCAGGAGGGAGTTGCAATTGTCTAGGCGGGAGAGTACCAGGGCCTGGACCAGGAGCTGGGTAGCATAGTTGGTGAGGAAGGGTCGGATTCTTCGGATGTTGCTCAGGAAGAATCGGCAAGTGCGTGCCAGAGTGGAGATGTGCTGGGAATAAGAGAGGCAGGGGTAGTTATTTTTTGGAGTGTGGTTGCAAACACAGTAAAATGTGACTGATTTAATTTTTTGCAATTTACTGTAAATGCACATTTTTTCCTAAACAGATTTCCCCTTTGTCTTGTGTTGGGTATATTTTGTATGCTCTTGGGTTTTGTTTTGATGGCTATTCATGGTTGTTTGGCTGCTTTTGTTTCCATTTTATTTTCTGTAGTATTGATTTTATTAGTATTGCTATTTAATAATTGTGATGATTATTAATAATTCCAGTGTGTTTTTTCAGTGGCTGGATTCTGCATCGAGAGAGAGAGAGAGAGACTAACAAGTGTATTGTGACCTTTGAGAAAATTGTCTCATTCCAAGACTTTTAAATAGTTGTAATGAAATTCCTTCTGTTTAGGATCCAAAAAGTCTTCACCAGTGGAAACTTGTGTATCCAATCAGGCTGGAAAATGTTTTTGGCACTAGAAAAAAAAAAAAAAAAAAACCCTTGCCATTATCTCATCCTCGATTTGTGTTTCTAGAACCCATATGAAGCGAGTGAGAAAGAGCAGGGTCCTGTGCTCGTATCCTGCTTGCTTTGGAAGGTAGAGTTCTGCTTTATTAGGTTAATTGAGGAATGTTCTAATGCTCATGAAAATTATCTCCAGCAATTACCTTATTTCCTTTTCTTGTATTTTTTACACATGCTTCATCACAGGCACTGTCGCCCTTTGTGATGTTAAAATAACCATGCTTTGGTTTATTAGCAAAACCAAGTTTTATTTTATATATTATGTATGTATGTATGTATGTATGTATGTATATATGTATGTATGTATGTATGTATATGTATGTTTTCCATGTGTTTTAACCAATTGCTTAACAGGTACCTTGTTTTTAAGGTCCTAGCACTGCAATACTAAATGCTGGCCAAAGATACAGTACAGCACTGGCACTGAGATTCGAAGTCCTGCAAACGGTGTGCATTAAATCTGCATTAATAATTTCATTATTCACCTTGCAGTACTTTCAGGAATTCGATCAAAAGACTGAAACAGGACCGTCTGTTTGCAGTTAGCAGGATAGTTTTATGCCACAAGGCTTGGCAGCATCATCTTTCTGATATTTGGTTCCTTCTCAGTGTGCTTTTAAATGCAAATGTGTTTTTATATTTAAATCTCATTTAAGATGCTAGAGGGCTCCACATACCAGCGTAGAGTGAAAGAAAATCAATTTGACAGACATTATTTGTTTTCCATTTTTAACACTAATTATTTTTGGCTTTGAGATGTTAAAGAAACCCTGAAGTAGTCTTGCACTTTAATGGAGCCTGGCTTTATTGAAAGCTGCTTGTTTTTTTAATACATGCCTCTTTACTGCTGAGGGTGTTCTGCCCATTTCTAATATTTAACTCCCTTGTATGTAGAATGAAAAGCTTCTGTTCCAAAGACACATTAAATGAAAGGGTCTGTAGATCCCCCAGTAAGAATAATAAAATACTTTAGTAATGATGTGTAAGCAGGTGTCCATTGCCTCAGATATCTTAATAGCAGAGGAAAGCGCTGCCCAAGGGGAGGATTAGTATTCTGACTCGTGCATCAATCTGCAAAAGTGAGAACAGTTTTAAACGAGAAAGCTGACTATGTCTGCATTCGAAAATGAGCAAATCTCACCTGCACTCATTAACCTGTTACTGACCCTTTCCACTCCTAATGTGGTTTAAATGCAAGGATATAAAACATTAACCCTTTCAGTACTTCTCAGCACCGTTTTAGAGATCTAAAGCACTGACCAAAACAGATGAAAACAAATATTTGTTCATCCTGTTCTCATGTCTACACCAATAAAGGAGTTAACTTTTTAATTATACAGCTTCATTTCCCATTCGTCAGCAATATTCAGATACAGTAGTGTCCCCTTGAGTGTGCCGAGTTTGTGGTTTTGCACAATGAGAAAGCACACTTGCTGTACGTGAGCACAATCACAGGCTGATTTTTTGTTTTAATATACATTCAGTATTGCTATCGGAGACGATTCATTGGTTATTGTTACACAGAACCATTCGTCAGTCCTCTTTCAGGATTCAGCATAGCCGCATCTCGGATAGAAACCCGCAGGACACATGTCATGCCACCTGTGTTGCACAAGGCAATCCTGTTAACTTAAGATGCACTGATGCTCCGAACAATAGCAGTAATACAGGGGCATGGCAGCAGGTGTGCAGCTGGGGTCACTTTGTAACAGAGGAGCAATGCTGCAAGAATGACCTCATGAAAGAGGCAGCCACTTACTAACACTTACTAACACAGGCAAAACAATGCACAAATCATGAGCTCACAATGTCCCATGTGTCTTGAAAGTACAGTAATGGGTAAGCGTTTCGGCAGTCAACACGTGGGATAAGGGAAGCTTACGGACAGGTTGGTACATTTGTGTTCTGGACTTGGCGATTACAGCGTGGAGGGTAAGTGTGTTTTCTATGATTTTTCAGAATGTCAGTCGCTACCCTGCTGGCTGCAGCATTTGAGTTTTTGAAATTTGTAGCGCGGCACTGTATGTACTTCAATATGTTTTTATTCTGTAATCACATCACTTCCTTTGATGCAGCCCTGCAAGTGGAATACAGCCTGCTGATGTAGCCAATGCTTCCCTGTATTTTACCCAGAGAGGCTTTCTTTCATTGCCTGCAATCCTTGCCAAAATAGTCATAACAGAACCTTTTTCTTAAAGCATCTTCAGTGAGCTTTCCCCTTTATTTAATATGTGAGGTACAGATTTGGTGCTTAGATGAGTAAAATAAACTAGTGTAGGATACCTTTCCTAAATAAGGTTTAAGGCATTGGCAAGTCTCCAGTTCCTGTATCAAGAATTCCAAGAGGGCTACAAAATAATCAAGTAAATAAAAAAAGGTCTGTTCTTTTAAGGGAAGTCTTGAGATGGTATCAAACTATCAGCCTCTTCTGATCTTCACATCTATGAAAATACAATTGCAAGTAGCAGCACACCAACTAAATACCAAAAAAAAAGGTATGTTGGACAGCAGCGGTTTTCAAACTGGGATACTCGAGGAAAATCCTGGAATGGCGGGTAACGCATTGTTTTAACCACGCTGTAGTACATTAGGACATAACAATCGAATCAACAATGTTGAATCTCCTTTCAAATCAAACCACAGCCATAGTGGTGAACATTTTCTTTCTGTGGGGTGAGGTTAATTGCATAAACACCCAGCTGGCTGCTGACAGTGAGTGAGTGTTGAGCGCACACATTGCCAGTTTACTTTTTTAAATAGCAGGGCGTTGGTTACTGCAGTCTGTGGGGTAAAAAAAAAAAAAAAAGCAAAGATTGTCATTTTATGATGTTGCTCCTTTTAAAAATGTGTAGTATTTACTAGGTACGTTTACTTTCTGGAGTTTAAATGTTCATTGTTAGTAGTTTAGTCAGTTCAGTGTTTTATCTATCTCTTACGTTTTTAAATAACCGTATTATTGAGTTGAGCAGGCAGCTGGGCCGCCCTACTTAGACAGTGAAATCACTCGCTTGTTCTGTGCTGGAGCTGGAGCTGTTGAATTCAGATTTCAAAACCAAACTTCACTATTGCTTCAATAACCAGGACCCAGAAAACTAACCACACTCCTATCCTAATCTGTGCCTAGCAGTGAACAGTACTTGTGAGAAGTGTTGAATTTATGTCAAGGGAAGTAATGTTAAAACTTTACAATGCATTAGTAAGACCTCACCTAGAATATTGTGTTCAGTTCTGGTCACCTCGTTACAAAAAGGATATTGCTGCTCTAGAAAGAGTGCAAAGAAGAGCGACCAGAATTATCCCAGGTTTAAAAGGCATGTCGTATGCAGACAGGCTAAAAGAATTGAATCTATTCAGTCTTGAACAAAGAAGACTACGCAGTGATCTGATTCAAGCATTCAAAATCCTAAAAGGTATAGATAATGTCAACCCAGGGGACTTTTTTGACCTGAAAAAAGAAACAAGGACCAGGGGTCACAAATGGAGATTAGATAAAGGGGCATTCAGAACAGAAAATAGGAGGCACTTTTTTACACAGAAAATTGTGATGGTCTGGAACCAACTCCCCAGTAATGTTGTTGAAGCTGACACCCTGGGATCCTTCAAGAAGCTGCTTGATGAGATTCTGGGATCAATAAGCTACTAACATCCAAATCAGCAAGATGGGCTGAATGGCCTCCTCTCGTTTGTAAACTTTCTTATGTTCTTACTTTGTTGATAACATTACATTGAAGACATTTCAGTCTTGGACAACTGTGCATTTTTGTGGAAGCAGTACAGACTCTGAGCTAATCAGTATGCCTTGCTTTTCTTGAAATACAGAACATGTGAGCCAGTCCATGTCCTATGAATTCTTATTTTTTAATGTTTCACTGAGGCAGTCATAATTAAATCAAACAGGAACTGACCCAAGCAGATATGACTTTTATTCACACAGCATGATCATGGCATACAAGCAATTTGGCCATCCGCAGGTCCTTCATTTTTACACTGAGTGACTTAAGAAAACCACAGAGAACGGCCTTCATCGCCACACTGTGTGGCTTCCAGCACATTGTCTGAATGGAAATGTGTGCAGCTTTCCAGTGCTAAAGGGTTCCTGTGATGTGAACCACTGTGTCACTGTCTGTTGCTTTGAATGCACACGATTGCAGGCTTGATCATTTATGAGTTGCTTGCGAATCGAGTTGAGCTCTCCAGTGATGGTTTCTGCTGGGAGGCTGTCCTGATGGATGTGTTGGTTAATGCAGCCTCTGCGTTGAGGAACTTCAATCAGACCCTTCTGCTTTCCCATGGTGGTGGTTGTTGTTGAATAGTTGCACACAACTCTCACACGGCTTACAGTATGTAGGTCTGGTGGATCACGTACATTTGCATACATTGCATGTTTTCTAACTGCATCTGCATTCCACTGTTTTTCCAGTGTGTTACACAGTATAAACAGAGCGAATTGTTACAAGGACTGGGAAGATCCATACCCAGAACTGCTGACTAATCTCGGTACGGAATTCTGGCTGCATGTGCAAACGCCATGGCCAGCATGGTTTGTTTGTTTAGGATTCCCGGAGTCTCGCAGCTCGGATGTGGTTAAACTGGAGGGCGTCATGGTTCCAGTCTCCACAGTCTGGATCCTAGAGAGCACAGCAGTGGAGGAGCAGACTGCTGGGGCAGCTGTGTGATTTATCAATATCTGGGACTGCAATAACATGTCAATACCCGGTGGTTTCTAATGTTCTTCAAGCCCAATGTGGCCTTGCGCTCTCTGTGATTTGCTGTTTTTACAGTTTTTATGAGAATTCTTCTGTACTGCCACCTATTGATTTATAACCCTTTTAATTGTGTAATAGGATTTCCACGGTTTGGGGTCAGCAGGCGAGGGGTCCATGTCCACATTTAAGATGCCAAATTAAACTTATTCTACAAAAAAAAAAATGGTTAAAGAAAAGGCCGATCCTGTGTGGAGCGTCCTGCGGTTGGTTTTATGAGCTTAACTTGAATTCTTTTATTGAGGAGGGCAAGAATATAAAGTTGCCACCTGAGATCTTTTCCTCTATCAATTTAATCACCGGAAACAGCATTTAAAAATCTATATATGATATGTTTTTTCTCCCAGGCATTGTAAGTTTTATAGGAGTACAGTGACTACAGATGTTACTTTCAGACACCACTTTTCTTTTAAAAGAGTCGTGAAGAGCTTTAAAGCCACTGATGTGGCTGAAGATTCTTAAGGAGTATTGTGTAGTGCGTGGCTTCTTCCACGCCTCTTTCCACCCTGTGGCCAGTCCAGCTTAAAATAAGTGGGTTTCTGAAAATATAGCGTTATACATCCTCAATTGTTGCTACAACTGTTTAAATAACGTACCTGTAATTTTTCTTTTCATTGTTAACATCCCGACCAACTTTTTACACTTATAACTTTAACACTAGAACCGCCACGCCAGTCATTCTGATGGTTTGAGGTGTTCACATTTAAAATGCTCTGCGGGTCTGAAAGTTATGCGGTTGTCAGTTTATGACTTTTCCTAAATACATGTATTAAATCCCCCGACGGCATTTGAAAGGCAGGATCATGAAAATAAGTTATAATCCCACCCACCTAGAACCGCCAAAGCCGTCATTTTGACTGCCTTTTACGATGTTTTTATTTTGAATATACCCTACAATATTCTATTTTTATATACAAGCCTGTTGTTATCTCTGCTGGACCTGGCAGACATCAATTCCTTTGTTTGTACAAGGAATGCACCGGGGAAAATATCAGTAGGAGAGATCTTCATCTTGAAGCTAGCCGCAGCGCTTCGGCAGAAACATTTCGATCAGAAAACTTCAAAGCATCAGGCTGCAGCAGCTCAGCCTGGATTCTGCGCTGCACCGAGTGACAGACATGCAAGAGAAAACGTGTTACTTTCATTTAAATTAAAAACGAGTTTAGTTTTTACAGTTTACACCTGTTTTACACACTAGTTTCTATTGAAATGTTTATTATAGTTTTTTCATTTTTTTGAAGTAGTGTTTTATATGTGGTAAATTAGAAAATAAATCCTTTTATGTTTAATTGTTCAGTTAAATACGACGTTTCGGCTGTGCAGATGTTTGATGTGACGTGCTTGAATACAACTTGAGTTGTATCCGATACTTTGTCTTTCATTTTAATACTGATGTTTAAAATGTAACCGTCATAATGACAGTTTTAGGTACGAGTATAACCGCGGCGGTTCTAGTGTTAGTCTGTTTCAAAGCTCTCTTCAAAATGGCTGCTCTAGTGCACTGGGGTTTGAGATCTGTCCACTAAATCACTTCAGGAAGAGCGATTTAAAAAAAAAAAAAATAGTGCTCTGGCTTTTCTTTTCCATAGCACATCAAGGATCGTTATTTCTGTGTTACCTGTTTGACAATGTGGGTAATAATCCTTGCGCTATCCTTGTGCACAAGAGTGGCCATTTTGAAAAGAGCTTTGAAACTGACTTTAATGTTATAAGTGCAAAAAGTTGTCAGTATGTTAACAATGAAAATAAGTTACAGGTACGTTATTTAAACCGCTGCAGCAACACGTGTAGCTGTATATTTTTCAGAACCCCGCTACTTACTCTTTAAGAACCAGAAGGTGTTGCCAGCAGATTCCGTGTCTGCAAGATTCCAACTGCTTGCAAACTGTTTTGGAGCAGCCTGGATCCCCCCAGCTCTGATTGGCACTCATGTTGGACTGCAACACAGTTCCGTTGTCTACAGAGGGAATGAACCCATTTAAATAGTTTTCTTTTATATGATCTGTTTTTCAGTATGTGGACAGCACAGCACTGATGAAGACATTAAGCCAAAAACGATTTACTTTTTTTTGCTCTGGGTCATTCATCTTTTTAGAAAAAAACACAGTCTCGTTGCGCTTTTTTTTTTATTAAAGTTAGCTGGCAATCTAAAACAGCCACAACTGCTGTGAGTTATGATCGTGGCATTAGATTATCTTCACGGTGAAATAATAAATATCTTTTGGAGCGAGTGCAGCAAGCACAGTGTATCAGGAAAGTGCTGGTCTCCGTGGCTTGGCTAGGGGCTTGCATTTTGAAACTGTTTCAGTTGTTCTGTTTGTAGCAGAGTGAAGTGTCTCGCCACGGCACTTTTTTTAATATAAGGGGAGAAAATGGTCGAACCATGTAGTGTTGTTTTTAAATGTTTGCTGACACGGTGCTCCCTCGGTATTTGACTGTTCAACAATTCACTAGTTTGGTTCAATCAGGCCAAGCTGACAGTAAGTAAAATAGTCAACAGGGAGCGCTGTATTCCAGAAGAGTGCATACCAGCAGCATTTTCATTTCTAAGGAAATTCTGTTGTATTTGTAGTGATTGGTTCCAAAACCAAATAGTCTATTTGTTGTTTTACACTATGTTTGTTTAATCAGAGGTTGTATTGCCCACCAGTAACTTAAACCTGTGTTAATCTACGTAGGGTAGTACAGTTAAACCTGTGTTAATCTATGTAGGGTAGTACAGTTAAACCTGTGTTAATCTACGTAGGGTAGTACAGTTAAACCTGTGTTAATCTACGTAGGGTAGTACAGTTAAACCTGTGTTAATCTACGTAGGGTAGTACAGTTAAACCTGTGTTAATCTATGTAGGGTAGTACAGTTAAACCTGTGTTAATCTACGTAGGGTAGTACAGTTAAACCTGTGTTAATCTACGTAGGGTAGTACAGTTAAACCTGTGTTAATCTACGTAGGGTAGTACAGTTAAACCTGTGTTAATCTATGTAGGGTAGTACAGTTAAACCTGTGTTAATCTACGTAGGGTAGTACAGTTAAACCTGTGTTAATCTATGTAGGGTAGTACAGTTAAACCTGTGTTAATCTACGTAGGGTAGTACAGTTAAACCTGTGTTAATCTACGTAGGGTAGTACAGTTAAACCTGTGTTAATCTACGTAGGGTAGTACAGTTAAACCTGTGTTAATCTACGTAGGGTAGTACAGTTCATCATTGAGGGATTTAACACATGGTGTTCAAAGGAGGGGCAAGTCAAGCAGTCCAAACTAGTGTAATTCTGACATGGAGTTGCAATGTATCATGGGAAACAGGATACACTTGCAATGCTACACTTTGTTTGTTGCCTCATTAATCGTTTGTCGTTCAGCATTTCCAAATATTGGAAAGAAAGCTGAGCTTTGATTCGCTGTATTTAACACGTTAAGTGTGTCCAAACAGAATCACACATGCTAATTTAGAGACCGCGGAGCAGTCAAACAACCTTGCAAGTGCTGCAATTTGCCCCTGGTTACAGCCCATCGACTCTTAGAACTTTTAAAACTATTTTGCTGTAGTTTCAGGAAACTGCTGATTTTAAGTTCAGGTCCTGGGGCCTCGCAAGCCCCAAGTAAAAATAAATAAATGAATAAAAGATCTTGCAGCATTTAAAAAGCTGGCTTCTCATTCTTTCATGGCAACCTGTGCTTACTGCAGTCTGTCTCCTAGCACTTTCCACGCTATACATCATCTGCCACAGTGCCAGTCCGGCTGTGTGTTTGAGTTAGTTTTGTTAATACAGCTATTACTGAGAGAAACGGCTTGTCTGTCTTTGGTTTCATTCATCAGCGATGAATGTATATTGTTTTTAAGATGCTAAATGAAGCCTTGACACGTGAGAGCAGTGTGAATGAGATGCTGAATTAATTACCTGTCCTGCACAGTAAAGGCAAGGCTGCCTGCTTGCAAGGGGATGAGCCCATTCCCTAGTGAGTTCATTCTCATAACCTGCCAGCTGTATGATCTCCCCTCTACACAGTTTACAGTATGTGTAACAGATAAACTAAAACCAATAGAATTGTGCCATCCAGATTTCCATAAAACTCTGCCAAAATGAGGTCTGTTTTTGTATCAGTTTTTGGAGTCTGGAAGCTATTCCGATACATGTCAGGATTCAGGATATTTCCACGCCATGTGGCTTTCATTAGCAGTTTTGAAGTTGTCAGTGACTTTTCATCTTCATCGGTACCCAGAATGTATTTTGTGAAGCGAGATATTTAAAGTTCAAAGAGGAGTTAATAAAATAAAGTCCTGCTAATTCCATGGAAGGTTATTTGAGACATTGTGTAATAGCTGTGCATTGTGCTGGCTAACTGGAGTAGTGTTGTATACAAACACATTATAACCTGGTTAGAAAACTTAAGTCCCCTGTCTGTCACAGATAATTACATCACACAGAATGTCTGTCAATTGTGTTAAAATGACTTCTATAGAGTGCTCTGTAAACATTTGAGTCTGCGGCTGTCACATTATGTAAAGTGTAAGAGGATCAATCCATTGCATGGGGATTTCATGCAAGAACATTCCGTTCTATTACTGACTGTAACTGTGACAGGTTTCCTTGCAGTATTAAAGAAGACCATTTGGACCTGGTTAGGTTTTATTCTCTGTAAACAAGGATGTCAGTAATCAAAAGCAAATGCCCCTTGCTTCATGTTACTGTGCAAACATACATATTAACAACAAATGACTATTTTACAGGAACATTTTATTTTTAAGTGGCTTGTCACTCCAGCAGCAGTTTATTCAGAGAAGCACGATTATGGAATATATTTTTTCATGTTTTGAAAAACTTTTTAGAAACTTCTTTTTTTTTTTTTTTTTTTTAAAGAAAATAACTAAAAAAATGTAGTTATTTCTAACCAGCTGAAGCGTGGTTTGTCAGTAAAAAGGGACAGGGCTGGGGGGGCGGGGATAAATGTTCTGAGAATATATGTTGACTGGTAACAGCTATCTAGCACATTTCACAAATAATAAACCTGCCATTTGAACTCAATTATATTTCAATGGGCTGTCACGGACAACACGTTCGTTCTGTTTTATTGTGCTCTGCACCATGAAAGCTGTGTAAATGTCTGCCAATACAGGCATGTTTTGAAGTGATTTAGATAAAGTTAAACAAGAAATATATATATATATATATATATATATATATACACTTAATAAAATGCAATGACGAGAAAGCACACATGCAGCAGCGGATGTAGGATAGCCTTAGTGTAGGAGACTGCTGGGATTGTGCGTGTACGTTGAGGGATTGGTAAAGTAATACAAAGTGAACAAATTAGACCAATGGCCACGTCTTGTATTCCTCAGAGCCAAGGTCTTGGCACTGAGATAAAAGGCGTCTCTGTATCTCTTTAATGGGACAGGATAGATTACATTTCTATTTTCCAGAACCGGGCCTTATTCAGGCTGCCCCCTGTGTTTACTTAGCAGTGTCACAAGTGGGAGTGATGTCAGCAGAGCAGCAATAACAAATGACAGAACGAATGCTCGGATCATGAGCAGCATTGGGATCGTCCGTCCGAACTGCTGCCCGGCGGTCAAACCGCGCTTTCAGTGACGCGACGCAAATCTGAAATGATTGACTTATCTTTTAAAATAGGCTGTTTTCAGGAAAGAGCTATGAGGAGAGAATAAAAATCAGAGGAAAAGGTGAGTAATGACAGTTTGTTTAAGGTTGAATAGAAGTGGGGGTTATGATTCGTTTATGGCAAGCCAGGAATATGTTTCCCTCTTTAACCCATTACTACCATGAAATAACATAGACCTCTCTAAAAATAACAACAGTTTAGTTCTGTCAACTAGCCATCGGCACCCTTCTTTAATACATATACCCGCACCTCAAACGAGATGGCTCATGGAAATGGGGGCAACTTCTTTGTTCTAGATTTTATGTACAGTTAGATGCCCTTTTAACTGTGACTTGATGCAGTTATTAAACGTTGTATTTCATCTTTAGTGACGTGGGTTCAGCTTCTGTTTCCCATCTTATAATACGTAGACACGCACACAGACGTTCGTTAACCCTTTACGGTACAAGGGACATATGTGTCCCACAAATAAATAAAAATGTTGCTAAGTTTTGTATTTTTGCAACGTGCTGCTGGAACAGGGCGCTTGGGAGTGCATGGGGAAATGGGCAAGCAGATCGGGGAGTTGGTATAGATACTGCTTTCAAAGCCAACCCATGGGACTTGTTCCATTCACTGCACTCCTAACATGCCGTTATAGAAAAGCAGTAATCAAAGAAATACTTTTCTAATGCAGTAATTGTCTTAACGAAGTATTGCATAGTGAAGGTCTTGGGCAGCACATTGGATTGTAATGAGACTCCTAGCACGAGCAACGTTCCCTCAAAGATTCTGCAATAGGAAGGATGGTCTTTAAACATTACTGAAGAACACAGGTGTCACCTGACTAGAACTGCTTTCTGAGGTGGAGCAAGCAATTTGAAATTTATCATGGCTTCCAATTTATGGGGATCTGTTTTAAAATGTTACACAAGAACTTTATTTTAACAGATGTGAAATATGCTCTAAAATCATCTGTTTTCTTTAGTACAGTATACCTACTTGCATTGTATGCATTTTAAGCATTGTACTAATTTGACAACTCTCTCCGGACTTCAGTCCGTCCACATGAATAGAAAACAGAAAGAAGCACAAAGGGCGACCCTCCTATCTGTTACAGACAGAGATCACATCAGCCTGACAGCTCGCGGGTTACTGTAAAAAAAAAAAAAAAAACACCCTGTCCTGGGTGCGGTTCAATCTGGGCCTCTCATGTTACAGGGGCCTTCAATGGAAAAGCTACATTTCTCACCGTGATCTTGTTAGCAGTTACAAAGCACCATCTACCAAGGGAAAAGGTGTCTCGAAGACTCGGCGCAGAGAGATCCTTCGAGTTTCAACACACAGGTGCTTTGAAATGGTGATACTCCTGCTGATAAGGCATGTTTGAATGATAGCTGCTATCTCTATAGTATATGAGAACATTGCAGGGGGAAAAAGCACACTAAACCTGGCTGAACTCGAGCATGAAGAGTTTCATCTCTTTCACAGTTTGGTATTTTTTTTTTTTTTTTTTTATAAAGTGAAATGTTGAGTTCTACATGTTATTTGATCATTGTAATATTGGCAGGCTCTTCACTTTTGGCCGGTTATTCTGTTTGGTAAACGCCTGGCATGTTCTGTTTCATCGACCGGGGAAATCTGCGATGTTTCGTATATGTAAACAAGATGTACATAAACTAGTGTAATGGGAGCTTGTGAGTTTAATGCAAGCCTTTTAGTTTGAACCAAAATACGTACTACTTTTGTCTGTATTTTACAAATTGAGTCTTTCCATTTTTATTTATTTTTGTGTACTGTAGGGATACACTTTTGCTTTAAGGGAAGTTGCTGTTTTAAGCGAGTTGCATTTCCCCCCCCCCCCCCCCCCTGCTTTCTATAAACCACGTGTTGCCACAAAAGTGTGTTCATTTAAACAGGCTGAGATGGAAAAACACTCTGGATTGGCTTCTCAGCTGGGGTAGCCCTGACAAATTGTAGGCAAGTTACACCTGTGGCCACATTTAATCAAAATAACTTCTTACAATAAAGCTTTCAGACTGTTTGTTTGTTTTTCTATCAACATAAATAATCTTATCGAAAAATATTGTTATCCATAACAGACCACTTCACAAGCAGATATTGACCGTTACAATTACTGAACACTTTTGGAACGTAGAAAATGATTTGCAGGAAGTTTTGCAAGATAAGTAGATCTGCAGAAAGTGTATATAAAATAAGAATATGCCCTGAGGACGTGAGAAAGCAATTGGGTTTCTTTTAAGACTGTGTGTGAAAAAATAAATCCTTTATTAAATGATAGTGGGGGTGGGGGGATATTCTGCTGATTTATGAAGGCACTTGCATGGGGCAGTATTAAATATGGGGATTGCAAGCCAGCAAGAAGGGTTGTAAAAGTTCGTTTCATTATAGAAATCATGAATGGTGTTCCTAAAAGTAAAAGCCATCTGCTCTGAAACTGTCTTAACATAATGATATACCGTTTCATTGCTATATTATTTTAACCTCTGGCATATGAATGGTACAGTCCACATTGAGAGCTCGGCTGTCGGTCGTGCACACACTGTGATCACACTTGGAAAGTAGACTTGTGCAAATCCTGGAATTTCATAGGTTTAGAACATGTGTTGCATTTTGTTGAATTTGATCTTTGTTGCACTATTGTATTTACAATATTTGGGCAGGAATAAAAAAAAAGGCAAACCAGTTGCACGTCCATAATTTAATTTTAGTAAAAAAAAAAAAAAAACTTTTATTTTTCCAGTTGGGAAGCATGAGAACAGACATGCCTGGAACCGGATCAGTGCATTACCAACTAGATAACTTGCCAGCTTTAGCAACCAAAAAAAAAAGAAAAGGAATGGCATTGCTTCAGTTGTAATAAAAGAATATTAATGTTGCCTTTTTGATAGCAGCTCTCTTTGGTCTTGCTTTGCATGTGGACACAGCGTTTAGACATTTGGCAGCACTAGACTGCATTACCCCAGCACAGTGGTACTCCCTTATGGCTTGCTGTGTTATTCTTGCAGCATTTCAGCACCAAATGGGATGTCAAACGCTCTTCCTCTTCTGCATCATAACTGATTACAAAATGTGAAGAAAAAAAAACCTAGCAGAACTAAGTTGTGAGAGAGCTGCATGCTTTGTGAAAGGGCTGGCTGGGGTTCAGCAGGACTAAACCGTTCCAGGGTTTAGCAGCAGTGAAACTCAGGGTTTTAGTCAAATGTCCTGTTTATTCTGTACATGCGCTGGCAGTCACTTAGGGCATGTGTTAATACTTAAGCAACTGGGTCTGCTATTGGCCTTGCAAACAGAGAATCTTTTAACAGTGTAAGAAAAAGATATAGATGACTTTATGATAAAAAATAAATAAATACAAATAGTAACACATGTTTCCAACTGGGGATTTATTGTTTTTTTGTTTTTTTAGTTTTCATATTACACGGCAACAAGTACCGCACGGGCACCTTATTAGATGACTTTAAAAAAGATTTTATATATCCTCTGTTGTAGCTAGCAAATACTTTTATCAGGACTGCAAAATAAACATTTTTTTTTTTGTATAGTATGTGCTTCAGCACAAGCCCAGATATCCACATACTCCTTCTGTCTTGCTGTTGCCAAGCAGGGCTATTAACAGTTGACCTGGTGGTTTGTTTTGTCTTGCTTCCAGGCCCCCTGTCTTTCAGCTAATGCTTTTATTAGTAAAGCTTCATAAACAGAAGGGACAAAGCTAACATGTCCTGTTTGATCTATAGTTTGTTGAAATAAAACAAAAAAAGGTATTGAGGGACATTTAAAGATGAAAGGATTCATTGTGTTTGGTTGGGTGTCACAGAGTACAGGTAGTTTCAATAACTTAAGTGGGAATGTCTAATGTTAGTTACTACGAGAGCAACAGATTACAGGGGAAAAAAACTGGACTTTAAAAAGTGTGTCAAAATTAAAATATAATAATCTCAAAACCTTTTCACTTGCAATAGATGTTTCACCCCTGGTGTTTTTCACTTTGCAGGAGATGGTTCTGGTGTTTTTCACTTTGCAGGAGATGGTTTTGGTGTTTCACTTTGCAGGAGATGGTTCTGGTGTTTTTCACTTTGCAGGAGATGGTTCTGGTGTTTCACTTTGCAGGAGATGGTTCTGATGTTTCACTTTGCAGGAGATGGTTCTGGTGTTTTTCACTTTGCAGGAGATGGTTCTGGTGTTTTTCACTTTGCAGGAGATGGTTCTGGTATTTCTCTTTGCAGGAGATGTTTCTGGTGTTTTTCACTTTGCAGGAGATGGTTCTGGTATTTTTCACTTTTCAGGAGATGTTTCTGGTGTTTTTCACTTTGCAGGAGATGTTTCTGGTGTTTTTCACTTTGCAGGAGATGGTTCTGGTATTTCTCTTTGCAGGAGATGGTTCTGGTGTTTCACTTTGCAGGAGATGGTTCTGGTGTTTTTCACTTTGCAGGAGATGGTTCTGGTGTTTCACTTTGCAGGAGATGGTTCTGGTGTTTTTCACTTTGCAGGAGATGGTTCTGGTGTTTCACTTTGCAGGAGATGGTTCTGGTGTTTCACTTTGCAGGAGATGGTTCTGGTGTTTTTCACTTTGCAGGAGATGGTTCTGGTGTTTTTCACTTTGCAGGAGATGGTTCTGGTGTTTCACTTTGCAGGAGATGGTTCTGGTGTTTTTCACTTTGCAGGAGATGGTTCTGGTATTTCTCTTTGCAGGAGATGGTTCTGGTGTTTTTCACTTTGCAGGAGATGGTTCTGGTGTTTTTCACTTTGCTGGAGATGGTTTTGGTGTTTTTCACTTTGCTGGAGATGGTTCTGGTGTTTTTCACTTTGCTGGAGATGGTTCTGGTGTTTTTCACTTTGCTGGAGATGGTTCTGGTGTTTTTCACTTTGCTGGAGATGGTTCTGGTGTTTTTCACTTTGCTGGAGATGATTCTGGTATTTTTCACTTTGCAGTAGATGATTCTGGTGTTTTTCACTTTGCAGGAGATGGTTCTGGTGTTTTTCACTTTGCAGGAGATGGTTCTGGTATTTCTCTTTGCAGGAGATGTTTCACCCCTGGTATTTTCTCTCTTTTTGCAGTAGGTGTTTTCTCTGTTTTAACACAGAGTCCCTATACTTTGCATGCCAGGTGTTTTATTTCTGCAGTGTTATTGAGAGACCACTTCAGTAACCCAGTTGAAGTGTTTTTGGGGAGAATATGTGCCCAATGTGTCAAAATGAATTACACTGACTTCGGAGAAGGGAACCCAGGATTTTCGTTTTTATGTATTTCAGTTTTGAAGTTGTTCTGCTTCACGTTTTACAGTTTTCTCAGAAATTAAATCAAGAGACTCTCAGACTAATGCACAATGAAAACATTCTTGTGTAAAAATATAAACTTATTACGGTTCTCTCTCCAGCTGAGATACCAACATGCCCTGTCGACTCCAGACCTACGTCAAACCCTCCCGAACCTAAAGAACTTTCTGGAACATGGGCTGATGGTGCGGTGGTGAGTAACACACTTCATCTGTTTTGCCCTGTTTGCTGGTCCCCTATAATTCCTGTCTTCCTGGATATGCCTTATTACTGTGCCGTATGCCGGACCTGCTTGTTACTGCGCCGTATGCCGGACCTGCTTGTTACTGCGCCGTATGCCGGACCTGCTTGTTACTGCGCCGTATGCCGGACCTGCTTGTTACTGCGCCGTATGCTGGACCTGCTTGTTACTGCGCCGTATGCTGGACCTGCTTGTTACTGCGCCGTATGCTGGACTTGCTTGTTACTGCACCGTATGCTAGACCTGCTTATTACTGGTCTCTGTATTATACAGGATAGAAAAAAAAAACTCATTGCATAGCTGTTCGATCCATTCCTGGTTTTACTAGGAGTTTAATAAGACACACCTGAGCTTCTTGCATACACACTCTGGCTAATCAAGCTGGTATTAAAACCTGGAATGGGTAAAACTGCTATGCAATAAGAATCTTATTTCTATCCCTGATTGCTCTTCCTGCTAACATGGCACCACTGTCCCACATCGTTCGAAGTCAGGCATCTGTCTCCTTGGAGATGAAATGAAGCTGTATTTATACAGTACCTTTTTATATTTGTCGGCATGAATGTTCATCAAATCAGCAAACGCCTGACGTGGTACAGTGCATGTCAGGGGCGGTCCATACCTTTCCCAGATGCTGCAGAATATCATTTATATCTACACCTTCCTTTGAGGGCAATGCAACATGAAAACATGACCATTTCAGAGCAGTGTGTTACAAGCTAGTTAGGAAGTGTACAGATGTACTGTGATGTGAGCTTTGCAGAGACAGTGCAGCTATCTCTAATCTAAATTAATAAAGGCTGTTAGGCTTCGCACATGGTCCCTGGAGTCCAGGTCAGGAAAAAACCATGTTAGAAAGTAATTGTATTCCCAAGTTAAAGGTCTTTGCTTTAAATCTCTAAGATCAAACAGATGACATGGCAGGCCACGGAGGAAAGGTTGAAGTGAGCAGCAGCTTTGCACCCCCAGGCTGCTATTGAAAGATTGCAGAGCCACGGAAGTGTGCAATTCAATCACTGTTCTGAAATCGCTTAACTTCAACAACCGCCCCTTCAGGGTCTCTTCTCAGATACGGCATGAGCATTTGAATACCTCTTCTACAGCCCTGTACTCAGGTTACTGAATTCTGGAAACACGGTGTGGAGTTTGGACTGACAGAACAGACTCCAGAACGCCAGTGCCTTGCACTGCAAGGCCTGCTTACGCTTGCTGTATTGAGGTGTTTCAGTGTGTTTCCGCTTGCTGTATTGAGGTGTTTCAGTTTCAAATTTTTCAATTTGTCAGTTTTTCATTAAGCATATCGAAAACTACAAAGCAGTATGTAATTCAATATGTTAACGTAACATTATTCAGCAGGTTTCACTTGACTTTCTGAAGCAAAATGTGTTAATTCTTCAGGGTGATGCAAAAAATGTGTCCATAGCTGTATACCTTAATGTAGATCATTCTTCGAGTGGATATTGTCATTTTATTTTTAGATATTATTATTAATAAATAATAATGTTTCACCCCTGCTGGCGCATTGCAGAGGGAATGACCAGAGACAATGTATCGGTTTGTATTGCATTATGTTGCCACTGGCATCAGTCTGCTCTCTTATCTTGGGTCATTTCTTTGGCATTGTTGTTGCTTTCACGTGAAATGCTTTTCTGTTACATTTGCTTAGTGGGGTTGAGATTTCAGACTGCTCACTGGATTCAGAGGTGTTTTTTTCTTCCATAGGATTTGATATTTTTTGGTAAATATCACATAAATAGGCACAGGCTTATTTGGGTACAAACTGTTTTCTGTGAAAATGCTGCTATTCCTTTTGCTTCATATAAGTACCAATGAGCCTGTCTCTGAATAGAATTATTACTACACAACAGCATGCTAGAATACCATATTAAAGGCTGGTAGGTAGATTTCTAATGGATGTTTTGCTTTTTTTTCTTTCTGTCTTCAACGATTATCCAGTATACAAGTTCATGCTTTATTCTGTGCCGTTTAGCGTGAACTCAGAATTCCCACAAAACTGTTCCCTAGAGCTTCCGATACTTAGAATGACAAATGAAGTAAACCCGGCATAAGTGTATTGAGTAGAAGAGTATTGCTTGTTTGGGAATACTGTGCTTTCAAGTGTAAACAAGAGGAATATTGGATATACTATATATATTGGATATATAACTTCCAGACCTGAACTGAATGTGCAACTACAGTAGATACAGTTTCTATATATATCCACACACACACACACACACAGCATCACGCGCTGCAGCTGCAGAGAGTTAAGAGAGTTAACGGGGGTATGAGTTCAGGAAGTCTCAGATTAGTTTCTTCTGTTCTAGGATACATACCCAGGGAGTAATTTGCTTTCCAGAATCTGAGCAGCCGTGCCTCCTGTATGGTATCAATTCTGCATAGCGGGAGTTCGGAGCGGATTTTCATTCCCGGGCAGGGGAGCACATTTTGCAGGCAGGGGTCTTGGCAGAGGCTTGAGCATTTTTGACCCTCGCGATTGCTCATTCCGTCTCTGCTGGTAAGCCCGCGGAACTGGCAGCATCTTAAAAATGGAGAGAATGGAAACACTTAAAAGGTGTTGGTTTGGGAGGGGCTTAGCAGGCAAGGCTTGCTTTGGAAGGACCTGAAGCTTGCCTGGGAACAAAGGAGTAACACTTTTGCTTTCCAGCTTTGCAGTCTCTTACACTTTTAAATGGAAAAGCCTGCGAAGTTTAAAATCAACACATTTTAGCATATTCCTGTGCAGCTCACACTGGAGGCGGCTCTGGCATGAGTTCACAGATCACAGCCTCATTCCTCAGCGCCGTTCGAGCGAGCTGATTAGATGCAGGTTGTTCAGTTTGGCACCGAAGCCCCAGTCCTGTTTTTTAACATTCTCAGAATTTGGTATGTGTAAAGTTATAAAGGAGGGTGGAAACGTTCCTTTTTTCTTGCCTGCCGAAGCTCACGCTTGATCATTTATATGTATCGGCTGCCCCAGACAAAGTGTATCCATGCAAAGAAAATACGTGGCTTCAAACCCTTGAGGTCCCGTGCAAAGTGTTCATCTGCACTCTCGAGTAAACCCTTTAATGACCTTTAATATCTCACCCACTTAAAACATAAAGATACATTCCCAGCATAAGATCCAGTTATTATGTTTTGAGTTACTGTAGTACGATCAGATTTTGAAAATGTGTGTGAAATTTTATACTCAGATTTTCACACCGGGAAAAGTATTGAAATGATCTGTTTTAAACACCACGTGTATTGCTCTGGAGACATGAGCAAAGATTATACAATGTGAGCATGGATACTTGATTAAAGAAGGTTCTCACTTTCTGTGCCTTACTGTCAGATAGTCAATTACGTTTGTGCATACCTTCCTGTCAAAGCCTGCCAGTTATTAGACACAGCGGGTTTGTTAACAGCAGGAGCAGTCAGTGCTCCAGATAAGCTGTGTACTGGGTGCTTTACACATTGAAAGTATGAATTTACGCATGCTATATAAATGTAATGTGTAAAGAGTACTCAGTGCAATTCTGCTGCACAGCTTGAGTTTGCATGTTGTCTAGCTTCTTGTACTTTGTTGGTTCCCAGAGTCTCATTTGGCCGTTTGATTGAGAGCACGCCCTTTACATATGATTATAAGCAATGCGATAGGAATTCTTAGTGACCCATCAAATAGTATAGTGACTGCCTCTGGAAGCGTCTTTCTTTTCTTGATATGAATCGGTACAGTCTGTTCAAAGCTGCCTTGTTTCAGTCTTCGTCTCGAGGCACAGCTGGGTGTGCTAACAGTATTCTTTGTTCTGCTCTATTTTATGGTCCTGTTCATTTCAGCATCAGAAGGACTCGGTGCTGTGGTATGCTGAGGGTGTCTTGCGTCTTTGGGAACTGTTTGCATGATAATCTGTTCAGGTTCTTTCAAATACATCTTTTGTTGTTCACTTTATTCCTTATTACTTACTCATTGTCATAGATAGATAGATAGATAGATAGATAGATAGATAGATAACACATCTTACTTAAAGAAATGTGAAATCTGGCTGATTTGTATTACTACACAACACTGTTTAATCACGTAATTCCTTTAGGACAAAAGATTCTTCCTGGGTTATTTAATAAAACAACACTTGTAATTTTTTTTTCCGCAAAGAATAACAGCAACAGTTTTTATCGTGTAGCTTGGTATCAGCAGCATTCTTACAACTCAGGGCTGCTTTTTAAACCACACTTTGTAAAAGAAAGGAGTTTGCAAAGTTTGGGGCTGGTGCACAGCCAACTAACAGCTTAGGCAAACTTCTCAAAGGAGAACGAGCAGCAAGACGGATACAAATCCAAATGTATCAATTCCAATGCAGTGCGGCAGAGAGGAGGCGGTGTGGAGAGGCTGGGGCGAGAGCCTTCCATCTTTCTTTATTGCTGAGTTAGATAACATTGTGAGGAGTTTTCTTTGAAGTGGGGACCATCTATTGTGTCAATATATTTACAGATCTTAGAGTAACAAATAACCCACTCCTAGAAGTTCCACTACTCTCTTTCTTTTTTTAAATGTTTTTATTTATTTTTATTTTTTACACTTACTGGTGCACGAAGCATGTATGCTAACAATCTCACCCTTGGGAGCCATGTGTTTGTGTTTAAAACGTGCCCCTTTATCACATTAATTACCACCCTGATTTCACTAATAACTAAGGTTGTCCATTCCCTTTTCCGTTGTATGCCAACTGTAAGCGATTATAAGAGCCCTTAAATGAGTACGCTGGGGTAAGCAATAACTAAAGACTAAGGTAATCCACAGACCTGCTGATTTTAGATTGTATGTCTGGAGGGAGTAGTTTTAAGTACATGTATTTATTCTTTGCTTCATGTACAGTAAATGCAAGTTCCTCTTGGGGCCGTGCATACAGAGGCTCTACATTCTTACTTATTTCCCAGTCTCTGGTCATGATTTATTCATTTCGATTCTGGGCAGTGTTGTACAACAGGGGTCAAACGTTGAGGCTACTATTCAACTGCAGTCACCCAAAAGTACTATTTAATTGCCTCCAGCGTTCCTATCGCAATGCAAACTGTGTAACGTCAGAGTAAAACAAGCAATAGCCCTGAAAGCAATCGCATGAAAGGTGGCCTGCTACCTTTGATTTAGAGTGGCAGAGGAAGGCACTGGAACTGAAAACTCAACGTGCAGTATTGCAGTGCTTTAGCCAGAGATAGCTGGTACCTTCTCTCGTGTGCTCTTTATCAGAACATTGCTGTCTGAGCAGGTGTTTCAAGTTACCCAAGGAAGGTCTCTTAGATCA
Source organism: Acipenser ruthenus (assembly GCF_902713425.1). Classification (NCBI taxonomy): domain Eukaryota; kingdom Metazoa; phylum Chordata; class Actinopteri; order Acipenseriformes; family Acipenseridae; genus Acipenser; species Acipenser ruthenus. The sequence continues at coordinate 929,587 of NC_081196.1, forward strand.
TTGTAAGGAGAACTGCTGCCAACTTTGACTTTAAGTTCCTGCTGTTTCATGTGGAGAAATATGTTCTGAAAGTGAAGAGGTGATTTATTTAGCACGCCTGTTTCCGTCATGGGTCTCTCCTTGCATGTCCGACCCAAAGAGGTTGAACCTTAAAAATATTTCATCTGCAGGTTGCGTGATTGATTGGGTGGTTTGTACCCTGGTTTGCAGAGTGCTTGAGACCGTGGTTCTCAAACCAGCAGTTTGAACACTTCTTCATACATCATCTGTCGTTTAACAAAAGGTGCACATTGGTAACACCTTAAGCAAATGTAGCCGTTTTATTCATAAGCTGATTGAGGGTCACTGGTGTGATGTTATTGAATGCTGAACTACTTGAGAGAGTCTGACGGCATTCCAATCACCTTCACAGAAAGCTTTGATTGATATGACAGGAGAAGGAGGCTGTATTTTATCAAACAGACCACTAGGGCCTGAAGAAGTAGCAAGTGCAATTTAGACCAGCTTAGTGATTTCCCAAAGCTACAAAAATACAAGTAGGGTGATAGTTATTTACGCTGATGGTAAAATATAAGCCCTCTGCACCAAAAATAATATTTGTATTCTGAATTATGACCCAGAGTGTATAGAGTGCTTGCTATGTAATTACAAAACGGCGCATGTTTTACTTCATCACATTCATTTTGTTCTTCCTTTTCTTTCCTCTTCCCTCCAAGTGATCGACATCAGATGTCAAGCGCGATCCCCGTCCCGCTAAAATCGCACATGACCACCTCCGAGACGGGCTACCCGACCAGGACCACCTCCCCAGAGAGAGGCCTTCGCAAGCGGGCCATCTCTGAGACCGACCAGCCACAGTACAGAACCCCTCCGCCCAGCTACAACACAGCAACCACCCAGCCCATAGCCCTGCTGGCACCTCCAAGGGGTTCTTCTGCTGCTAAACCCGTGTCGTCTTCTTTAGACGCTGCCATTGACTTTTCTAAAAGCATGGAGGCAGGAAAGGCTCTAAACAACGACAATGGCGGCGTCTCAGACTCGATGAGAGACACGAGTGACCAGCCGGGCTCCAGCCCCCAGCACTCAGGCACGCTGAACGGGTCGGCCTTGCCCAGCGAGGACAACTTGCTCACGTTAAGCGGGGAGTTGCGCTGCTCCGTGGAGCAAGCCGAGGAGATCATGGGCACGGAGGCCACGGGGTACAGCGTGGGGGGGGAGCACAGCCTGGAGGGGTTCACGTGCATCCCAGTGGACCACGCCGTGGCCGTGGAGTGTGACGAGCAGGTCCTGGGGGAGCTGGACGTCACTGGCTTTGAGGAGTTCTCCCGCCGCATCTATGCACTAAATGAAAACATGTCGAGCTTCCGCAGACCACGCAAGAACTTGGAGAAGTGAGCTAGATCGTGATCGGGTGTGGACCTTTAACCAAGCTACAAGTACAAAAAGATAAAGAAAGAAATAAAGAAGAATCTGAAATGAAGACAGATTTGCACTTCTTAAATGAAATTCTAGTATTAATTATGGCTTATGTATGACCTTTTTAAGGTGCAGGGAACACAGATCCCATGCATGTAACAGTAAATGAAAAATGTTATGATTTTCGATCCCCCTTCCAAACCCAGATTCTGTCACTACCAGGGTACCTGCTCTACAGTGACCTCTGCTGGTAAGGAGGAGGTCAGTAAACTGATGGGTCTTAACCACACATGGAGTCAGGGTCAGAATGCTCTTTCTGAAGACATTCTCCTGTGCCTGTCACACCTGTTAGTTTTATTAATATAATATAATATAGCAGAACATAAATGCTATACTAACACAAGTTAAAAGCAGTAATGACCAATATGTATTATATATTGCATACTGTGAACAATTAGCTTAAAACAATACAAGCAGATTGGTTATAATTATTGGTATAATAATAGCAGTTAATCAGTATTTTCCTTTTTTTTTTTCTATTTACATGTCAGGTGGGTTTGAAGTGTGGGTTTCAGGTGATCTGGCAGGCTGGCTTCACTTAAACGGGGAACGAAGCAGGAGTTCAATGTAATTGCACAGTGCAGAGTGCTGGTAGTGTGTGGTAGCTGTTATCTAGAATGGCAATGTTGCTGCTTTTCTTCTTGTGTCCTGCGCAAGAACATTTTAAAACTCCCATCGCTCAATATAGGAAGAGGTATCTGTGCTTTGATCGAGAGAGTCGGTGTACGCATTCCTGTGTATTGCACTCTGTGAAATACAGATTGCTGTCATTAACATTAAACCAAACACCGGGGGGGGTACTGCTGTGCACTGCTGCCAAACATGGCACTGCAAAACGCAAGCAGGAGGTTGGAGACTGAATTTCATTTCTATTCATTTTATTTGTACGTTTAGTTGCATCTGTGTTTATTATACAGAAGGGATGGGGGGGTTCAGCTGGTCAATGCCATTTACACCATTTACGGTGCACAAGAAACATTCAATTCCCCCTACACCCCAGACTCATCAAAGCAATTGGATTGTGCAGAAAGTACTGTATCAGCCCTTTGTGGGGCTAGGGACCTTGACTTGATAGGAAGCTTCAGAAATACAAGATTAAAGAGGCTATGGATCTGTTTATCATGCTAGCAATTCCACACAAACAGTATTCTACTGGATTGTCTTAACGGTGCCCCTGGATTTACATGTTGTATTCAGTGCTGAATAATCCTCATTTAAATGTAGCCCCTTGCATGTCACAGTGAAACCTTTATTATCAGGTCATTTAACAGTTACAGTTCACAGTCCCATAGCTACGGTATGGTCTGCAATAGGGAGCATGTCAATATCAGATCAGCCCGTGTACCTCTGCCTGCGCTGTGTGTGTGCTGATTCTCTCTTCAACACAGCAGTACAGTACAGTGTGCACTGCAGTAACAGTAATAGATGCTGATTCCAAACCCAGCAGAGCCGGGAGATCAGAGCTTTCCAGAGCTGAGCTGTGCACTGCACGGGGTAAAGCAGCAGTTAAGGCTGCTCCTGTTCTAGGATGAGTGGTTTACCTGTGCCAGGATGGAAGAGAATAGGAAAGGATTGTCAGTCCTCATCCCACTGAGACTCCAGCCCTCAGAACCAACACCCGACTCTACCCTTCTCCCAAAAAGAAAAGTTAGTGCAAAAAGAGTCCTATAGAATCATTTCAGCTTTATTTATCAAGCAAAGACATTACACTGCCCCGAACAGCCAAAATTGTAGTGGTGACTTTTGTTCTGTTTTGTTTTATAAATGTCACCAAGGAGCCCTGTTCACAATGCTATTATTTACTTTTGAGATTGTCATTAAAAGAAACCGTGACATTTAATTAATCAAAGCTTACTTTTTTTTTTTTTCTTTTCAATGCTTCACGAGTTAAAGCTTTGTGCACAGGGACCTCTGTTTCAAACCCAGTTGTGTACTTTATTGTTTTGTTTTTTGTGTTAATGTCAATAACTAAACGGTGTACGTTTCTGTGGTTTGGAAAGGATCTAACCCACCCTGCCCCTTCACCTTGAACCTCATCGCACCGGGAGGAGAGACACAGGGACACTGTTTCAATGCTTTCTTGTCTGTCATCTTGGCTTCAGCTTGTTTCTGTTTGTTCCCTGGTGTTAGTCCTTCTCTTCTTTAGTTCAGTTCGGTCTAGGCACCTCCTTCAATGATTCTTATGACTCTGATGTGTGTGTGTTTGTACGCTAGGCTGTGCTTTTTAGTTATGTCTTTTATGAACGATTCCACCAACATGATTTTATAATAGAATAAGTATGCAATACAGGTTTCGCTGCACATACCAATCTGTTCAATATTATGTTACTGTGCTTCTCTCTCACTGTTCTCTGAATGCCCTTCCCAGCAAGGCAATATTGACTGGTGGATTTTGAAGAAGTCACTTTTTACAGCACGCAGCTTAGAATTGCAAACACAATTCCCAACTAATAACCCAAATGTAACTTTGAATCCTTCTGCTAAATAAATCGGGACGCAAACAAATCTGTATTTTTAATAAACATCGATATTACTCTTTTTTGGAGTTTGAATAATGTGCATCTTTTAGGTGCCTATTGCATTATGTATCTAAATACCCAATTAATGCATTTTCATACATGTTACTGTACAGTACCTACTTGCAAAAGTGTGCTTGTGTGAGGATCTTAGTACAGTGATCTGTTAGTAACCAAATCATATGCTACCAACAGTGCCACAGCTCCGAATACAACAAAGTACTGTGCTATTGTGAACAGTCAATGCACACTCGCATGCAAACCATGGGAACTCCTAGATAAGCCTTTCTGTCATACAACAGATCTGACTGGGTATACTGACTGTTGACATTAATTGTATTCTTGTATGCTTATCAGGGTTGATGCTGTGTATATAATTTTTGTATGCACATTTTTTTTTTAATTAAAGTTCATGATCAAACTATTTTGTAACTTATTTGGCACTGTTTTTTTATGCTGAAAGATGCCCTACAGAACATACTGCAAACACAAGCCGTCAGTCAACCACCTGTCTTGTCATTCGCTGTTAACAGATTGTATCTAATTAACAACAAGCGCTGGGCCACCCACTGCTCGTTTCATCTGGGCTTTTGGATTACATTTTTGGAGGACACAAGACATGATTAAATAACCATTTAGACTGTAAACAAAGGATTTCCTTCTTTCAAATCTGGGTAAATTGAGATTGCATCTTACTGTAAACTATTTGCAAAAAGGAAATGTGCATGTTTATATGGTATAAAAAAAATAGAAATATTTATTATTGATCCTTGGAGAGAGAAAATCATGAAACATCACATCATGGTATGTTGCTTTCTTGTAAATAGCACAAGCGGATGTTTGTATTGTGAATTTGAAGGTCATTAAGGCTCATCACTGGAAAACAGTGAGAAATGAGGAACAGACAGAATAATGTCGTAGCAGTGGCTCAAACATGAAATGTTAATGTGCAGTGAATGTTAGCTGAAGATAAAGAGCTGGGAAGACATAACCCTGTCACAGAAGCCGTGGTGTAGTGTTCAGATCTCTGTGAGCCCTGGATAAGATTCCGGTGCCTGGGAACGGTACACTGCCCCAGGGACAGACGGCAAGCCCATCCACTTTCCAGGCAAAACACCAACAAATAATAATAAGCTCTGAGGAGAAGCAGAAGCTGCTGTGCAGAGCGTGCAGGTGCAAAACGGCTTTCATGTTCTGCCCCAGAGGTGGCTGCACATCAGTGGCTGCTCAATGGTCCAGGGCCGTGTGCATGAAAGGAGCTCTGTAAATCCCAGGTCAGCAGCTGCCTGGGTCTGTCCCTCATTACAAACCTGCTCCTGCGTGCGTCTCTCATCGAGGTCCAACCACCAAAGAAACCGCGGTGTCCTAAGAGGACCATGCACTTGGTGTGTTGTAATCTTCCAGCCCTCCTTCTTTAGAATTGTGCTTTATATTGCAACACCACCAAAGCCAAACAGTATTGGGCAGGTTATCCAGAATGAAATCACATAAGCATTGCTTCATTTGCACTATGAACACACCACATATAGTATAAAATAATCTCGAGGATATCGCACTGTAATTAATTGGTCTTTCTGCCCATTGAATTGAATGGAGAGGTGAGGGCTGGACTGCGAACCTGTGTGATCACAGGCTCAATGAAGCACCCAAACTGGCTTGCTTTAAACTTAGCTAGAGAGAAGAGCAGAGATTTATGTTTCTTGGTTACTCCAGTCCTTCACTCAAACCACTAGGCCACACTGCTTCCCAAAGCCTGGATTAGTGGTTAGAGAACAGACCATCTTGTTGGTGCACAGTCTCCACTTAACCATTTTAAGTTAATGTCTCACAGTATTAAAGTCCAATTCAGCCTTTTACAAAGAACAAAAGAACTGGCTTTTAACCTGCCTTTACATTCACTTTGAAGTCAATTCATCATACAGGTCAAGCAAATTCCTAAGTTAGGAGGGCATTTGTGTGCAAATGTGTATGTGTGTGTTTTCTTTCTTCCAACAAATTCTTTCATAAAGTTAAAAAGGTTCATGTTTGCTCCCATGAAGATTAATGGCTCTAAATAGCAAATGGGCTGGGATGGTAACAATTTCCTACACATAAACGCCACTACCATGCGGAGTGCAATGATTCCCCACAGAACGTAAACAGCCCAATATTTGAATGTTTGGTTGTGCAGCAGAGACCTCGTGGTTTGAGAGTATTTCATTAGAATTATTTATGGACGTGTAGGAATGAAACGCTGAAGCAGGAAACGATTTCTTCAAGAGGTGCCGATCTAGTGCAGTTCAAATGAAGCCGAGGGAAGATCAAGGAACTGGCGCTCTTTTGATTTCAAGATGAAATCTCTGAGAGCACAAAGAAATGAGAGTGCAGTGTTTGCTCAGTCTCTTCACCCTGAAGCACACTCTGCTTCACAGGCTGCTGGGAAATGTCTTAACCCTTTTCTTCCTGTTTTTCATCTTGCTAAAAAAAAGAAATTAAACGAGCGTCAAATTTGATTGGACTTTAATTCCAATGATTGCTCAAAAATCCCTGATGTGTCCTGGTGTAACAGGGCGGGGGGGTTAAGGGTAACTACAATCAGAGTATTCACCAGACAGAGCTCCAGAAAGTATTCATTGGGCCTGCCAAGCAACGAGTACAAACGAATAATCGTAACAAGTGTTTTCGTTCAAAAAAGTCCTTTTGTTTTGCATTTGGCTCTAATTCGATAAACTCTCTGTTTCATACATATACTTTTATCCTGTCAGGTACTGCATGGTTATTATGTGATTACAAGGACCCTCTGTATGTGCATTTCAGCCTGGCTGTCTTGGGCAAATGTACAGTAAGGAGAATACAGTGAGACTCCACATTGTACAGTAAGATGAATACAGTGAGTTCAGTGAGACTCCACATTGTACAGTAAGATGAATACAGTGAGTTCAGTGAGACTCCACATTGTTTGTGTTACTCATCACAGTGCCCGTGTGTTGTAAAGGGGCTGGTTATCATGGTTGGATAGGTATGGAAATGAAAGATACAAATTACACACTGCTAAATCCCTCCAGATCCTCTCCTCCATTCAACTGTCTCTCTCTCTCGCTAAGCCTCTCCGCATTGAGGATGGGAAGCAATTCTATTTCTTACTATTCCAGCTCAGCCCGCTGTCACCACCGCGGACTCTCATTGTGCCTCAATCTAAACAACAGCAGCACAGGAAGACCAAGTGAACGTAACATCTTTCAATTCGAATCTTCAACAGCCATGTAGAGTAAAGTTAAACTAGTGCTGGAATCTAACAGAAAGCACCTCGGTTCTGTGGTAAATTATAGAGTGTGGACTGCTGGCAGCTGGAGAGATTTTCTCTGTTCTGTCTCGTGATTTGCAGAAACAGCAGCCCTCTCATTGAAGTTTCATTCACCTTGCAGAGCGTGTCTCAGTGCTGTAGAATGGAATGCCTGCTTTGCATCGTTGCAGTGTTTGCTGTGCTGTGTCTGTGTTTTGTTAGGATGATTGAATTGGAAACTGGGCCCGTCCCCGTTGTTAAGAAGCACTTCTCAGTCAATCAGAGCAGTGGCTGTGTTACAATAGGTTCATAATAATCGCTAGGGGGTTCGATTCGTTTCCTCAAATAGGTATTATTACAGCTCTCCCCCTTTATAACGCTGCAGTCGGGAGCCATAGTTACAAGAGCCTGCTATTGGTAGAACATGGCTGGAACGAGTAGAAAAGGGCTCCTGTAATGGGCAAATGGATAACGACTAGCGCTACATTACAAGGGTTAAAAACGATATATCAAAATAAATTAAAGGAAACCCTGAAACTCACATATCAAAAAAACACTTTGGTATAAAAACCGACAATGCTGCCTTCTAACCTGTTCTGCAGTATAAAGGGTTATTTTATAAAGGGGGAGCACTGTAATGAACTTTGTATGGTATCAATATCTCCCTACCAAAATAATGTATATAACATGTCTCTGACCACCTTCATAGATTATAAAGCACACAGAACAGCCAATCAGGTTCTGAGGAAGCTCTTATTGTCTCACTTTAGAATCTTGAAACTCTCTTGAAAACAGCGACATAAGTTTCAGGCAGCCTACGCAATCCAGCCCAAAATATAACCTGAAAACTAAAACAAACCGTCTGTATACACACATCAATCTAGCATTAATATCCCCTGCAGCGGTCTTTACCTGTACATAATGAACCCAGTTCTTTGTTAAGTGTCTTTACCTTTGGTGTGGGATACCTAACTGTTCCACAGTAAAAGCACAGCAAAGTGTAATAAAGCACAGTGAAAGCATGGTAAAGCAGAGGCAAGCACTGAATAGAATAGCATGGTATGGTAAAGCCTATTAATAAACATGGCAAACCAGGGTAAACTATAGTGAAAGCAGAGTATTGACATGGGAAAAGCATGGGGGTGAACTGCAAAAATACCATTGAAAAATACTGCAGTAAACTTTTCTGAGTCATTTATCTACTAGTTAGTGACTGCTGCATCAGACATTAATGCTTCAGCAACACCGTGTCAGTATATGCATTAGGCTTGATGTATTTACTGTTATTTATTTATGAATATAGCCACTAGTCTGGTGGGAACGTTTTACCCCTGTAAACAGTATCCCTGCCAGTGGCTACCGCACTTTATACAGACAGCTTTTTGATCAGGGAAGCAAAAGGCACTGTCAAGGCCGTGCCAGAACTGGATATGGAACATATTTGACTTGTTCCAGATTCTCAAGTATTGAGGATGTAAAGCCATGGCCAGCATCAGGAGCAGGCATTCATTTATGCACCGTGCAGTATCTGCAACGTGTTGGCAATAAACAAGTTCTGTGTTATATCATGCGAAGTTCCATTGATCTTAGACACAGGACTATAGTACAGTGCTTTGTGATACTTTGGTATGAAAAGCGCTATATAAATCTAATAAATAAATACAATAAATATAGGCTTGGTGAACCACAGCATCATCTGCCTACATGATTGCATCCATAGATTTGTAATAAATGCTGAAAGATTATTAAACCCAATGGCACATGTTTGGGAGAGCGTTATACCCACACTGACAAACTGGAAGAGGCCGTATAAATAATGGAAACCATCAAATTGCACTGGGACCGATGCCCAATTCCAATAGCTGATGCTGATTTACAGCCCCTGTTTCCAATAAAAAAAAAAACAGACTTCATAGTAAAATGAGCAGACATACAGGTCAGGCAGAGACCTGGTAGAATATTTCCACATCAAAGACACACACACTGTATTTCAGAAGTTACGTTACCTAAGTGGCTTAGTTAAATTAAGGTGCTTAAAATTTCTATTTCTAACTTATTATAAAATACAAATCACGTCTTGCCACGATAGAAAAAAAAAAAAATTATCTGTTCTGCGCACAAGTGCACTGCTTTTATCAAAGAAACACAAAGACGATCTTCTTTTACGGCTGCTGTCTGATTGGAAACTTCACATGGCCTGCCCTCTGGGGCGGTGGATCAATAAAGACGTTCACCCATCGTGAGAAGGACCAGCAGTGACTCTGTTTGCCTGCTTTATTACTGCCTGTATTTAACACTGGGGTTACTATTCATGGGGCTGGGGGCTGATAAAGGGTGAGCTGTTAATTAAATTCAGTTGAATCGTGTGGACTCACAATTTTACAAAACGTTTCTGTGACTTGGTGGCCTGAAGTGTGATTATGGAAATGGGGGAGGGAGTGGCCATTCTGTGAAACATTTAATAGGAAAAGGGTTAATATATATAAGGACTTGACTTGTAGGGTAACACCAATATTATGGGATTTTTAACTACCTCAGTGTTCACTGCTGTATTAGTTTTGTTTTTTTAATTGACTTTGTTTTTTTTTGCCATTTCTTTTCACCAGCTTAACATAGCAGGTGAGAGCTTTACCACCACCACTGTGGACTTACATTTGTTTTTCAGTAGACTATAATACGTTTTCCAATTATTATTAAACACAAAAAATGTGTTTAAATTTGTAAAAGCTATCCAGGAGAGACGTGTTGGTTTGCTTTTATAAACTTTGGTCTAAATTCGCAAAGTAATAATCCCAGTCCCAGAATGCCTGCATGCTTTCATCTCATTGTACCACTGAGCCCTCTGCCTGACAGGATGGGTGATCATCCATACACCACCCACAATAACAGAGGCTGAAAGGCTCTGCCCAGGCAGCCCGCAGAGGATTAACACCGGGAATTACCACAGGGGGCAACTGGAGGATCGGAGGGGTCCATCTGTGTCTTTAGTGTGCAGAGCAGTCAGCCATGTGGCTCAGGACAAGCATACACACTGCACAAAGATCTGCCAGATAAACACACACACACACACACACATCTACCCTGCAGCGGAGTGAAGGGGAGGGGACAGGAGATAGAAGCCATCATAAAACCCTGTGTTCACAGCTTAGCAATCTTAACAATCAAAACGTCCTTCATTCTTCCAAGGTTAGGATGACATTCCTTCAAGAGGTTCAAAGGTGCCGTCTGACTCCTGAAGATTGGAACTTGCGTTAAAGGGGTAAACAAAAGCGCAAGCTTTATTTAATTTTTAAAGAGAAGAATGGACCCGCACATTACAGCCGGCTTGGTTGGCTGGGTTTCATTATCATTGTGATTTATTTTTTCTGATGCCTTTCCAGTACTCCATGCCTACATCAGTATGCATCTATAAATCCACTGGACATCCAGAAATACCTCCACCGTATTAAGAGAGGTATGATAATCAGAACACAATGCTGGGAGCGCTGCTTTTATTTTGCGAGTACAGGATTGCATACATTTGAACAACATTCTTATAGAGGTGCTCACCTAACCCAAGGAAAGAACACAATCATCAAAGAACACAATCATCAAATCCAGGGGCCAGATGTGCTGAAACCTATAAATCAATTGCGTCTTGTTTCTGAAATGTACCAACAGGCTGATCACAGTTTCTGAAAGCAGATGTATTTTCTTCAATAGATATATAAATAATCTCTGAAGGTTCATACAAGTACTGCACATCCCCTGACTGAAGGTGTGAGTAGAGCTCTCTGAGGTCTGGCTCTCCCTGTTAAAACACATTGTAACCGTGCAGCTGAGAAATGCCTGCTAAACAATTCTGAAAGTTGCCCAATTTGGCATATTATGTAGGGTTACTGTTGGGCTATTTCCTAATTCATAATGGAAATGTGTTCCTAATGCATACCGTACCAAGAGCTAGCCACCTCTTTTGAAAATGACTACATATCTACATTCAGGAACCATGTTTTTAGAAACATGTTCTCCATGCTTTTGTGAGTTCCCTTCACCCGTTCTCAAACATTGAAAAATGATCTACAGTTTTGAAGTTTCTTGATCACAGTTTTAGTTCACGTACTGTAAACGGAGGTGAGGACCTGAGGATCTGAAAGGGATTCTCCAGAGAAGCTCAAGATCAGTGCAAAGCCAGGTAAAGGCTGATCCATATCAAAATAACAAGTAAATGTTAGAGCGATCCAGGAGGGTTGCAAACAGTATACAACAGTGAGGGCAATGTAATAAGCCATGTGAATCTACTTACTATTTGAATTTGTAACTGGAAATGGTTAGTGGCTTCCTCCTAATCATGTGTAATCCAAAACACAAGCCCAGCAGAAAGTCATGCTGGGTCACTTATATGCACCACACTATCCCATGGGATCCACAGGAGTGCTCTCACTGCACTTTCAAATTTTATACACAGTGCTAAATAGTTTGCACACATCAGTGGTAAGCTTGGCATGAATCGAATCGAACTCAATCGAATGCCTGGTATCTGCCAAGCTGCCATTCACACCAAGGGTGGGACTGTGATGAAGGAAATGTCTCGCTGTACAGTATTGCATCACTGTGGGACTGTGATGAAGGAAATCTCTCGCTGCAGACGTTGACTATGGGGCCGTTCAGTTTGACAGCGAGTGCATGTGCAGTACCGTGGTTTTGATGGTACAGGTGTTTGGGTTCCTTCAAAATGAATATGAGTCTTGGGGCTCCAGAGCGGCGCATCCAGTAAAGGCGCTCCACGTGAGTGCAGGATGCGCTCTATAGCCTGCAAGTCGCGAGTTCGAATCCAGGCTATTCCTTTGCCGATCGAGGACGGGAGCTCCCAAGGGGTGGCGCACAATTGGCCGAGCGTCGTCCGGGGGGAGGGAGGGTTAGGTCGGTCAGGGTGTCCTCGGCTCACCGCGCACCAGCGACCCCTGTAGTCTGGGCGCCTGCGGGCTTGCCTGTAGCTGCCTGAGAGCTGCGTTGTCCTCCGACGCTGTAGCTCTTGGGTGGCTGCATGGTGAGTCTGCAGTGTGAAAAAAAAGCGGTCGGCTTGACGGCACACGCTTCGGAGGACAGCGTGTGTTCGTCTTCGCCCTCCCGAGTCAGCGCAGGGGTGGTAGCGGTGAGCCGACCGCAATAAATAATTGGCCATTCCAAATTGGGAGAAAATAATAAAAATAATTGGCAACGACTAAATTTTAAAGAAAAAAAAAAAATGAATATGAGTCTTTGCCGACATGGTATATTGTATTCATTATCTATTTATACAGGCAATGGGGAGCCCTTGAAATCTTAATGGTCTCATTAAAACAATATTATTGGTGACAGGAAATATATTCTGAACTGAAATTATGAGCTGGATTTTTGGTTTATTAACGAGTATAAAGAGGAAAATATATTGGGCTCCTCTAGACTTGCTGTTTTTTTTTTACAGCTAATGATTAAAGGTTGAAACCTTAACCTTCCAGTATAAGAAAGAAACCTTGCACAAAACGTGTTCCGCAAACTAAACGCTGATTGTAAATACGGGGCCAGTGGATCTGGTTTCACACCGGCCCCTCAGTATCTCCTGACATGGCTAGGGCTGATGAGTTGGGTTTGGAAGGTATCTGTTGCCAGGGTAATGAGCCAGTCTGGACCCACATCACACATGAAGAAAGCAGGACAGCATTCTATAGCCCTGCCAGAAACCCTGCACTCTGTCCTGCTCCCATGTTACTGAGCAAAGGGCTCTAGTGGTTGGTTTGGCAGAACCACAGCAGCCCTCTTTTGGGAGGCTCAAGTGGTGTAGCTGGGGTGCTTTGACGAGCTGCTGGCAAGCGTTTAAAGGATTGTCATATAATATCATATAAAACATTGATTGCATTCTTTTCGCTGGTAATTTTTTTGTGAGTCTTGGTTTCCTTTCCCCGTTCTGGCAGGTGACGTAGATGAACACAGCAATCAGATTCATTCAGGAGTGCAGGCAACGTTAGATGGGCCTTTACCATTTCTTCATCTTTTATTTCAATAATTACTCAGTGAAAACATGTGCACTTACACATCAGTACAATGTTATTATGCAGAGTTACAATGTACTTAATGTGGAAATCTGTGTGCACGATATATGTAAGTAAACAATTGTATCAGAAAAGGGTTAGGGTTAGGTTTTAGGATTCCGGTAATATCATGCAATAAATATATGAATAAGGTCATAGATATGTTATATCTGTAACCCTAACTCTAATACTAACCCTAAACCCTAACCCTAAATACACAGTAATTACAGGCACTTCATGTAAAGTGTTACCAAACTTTCACAACCGAAGAAAGGAGGTAAGTTCCAGCTTAAAACAGTGAGGAAAAGTTGAGTTGAAATTCAAAGATTTTTTTTTTAAAGATGCAATTAAATAAAATGTACAGCACCGTGTATTGATACAGGACTTAAACGATGTGCTTTTATTCTTCAGCTTTATCTTTTTTATAGCAACATTTTCATTAACAAAACATCCAGCTAAATAATGATCACAGCAGTTAATCGTCACATTAGATGTCATATTTAAACTCCCACTCTATGAGTCTGCCTCCAGGCCGAAGGCAAGACCAGTGTTTGAGCTCCTAATCTGCTGTGTTGTGCTGATTTACTCCTGGGAATAGAGGAGAGTCTGTAACATCTGGGCACATCTGCACAGAAGATGAGACGCACACAGCTGGAGAATCGTTTACACTGCAGCAGCAATAACAATGGCCCCGCTATTGAACCCTGGGGCATTCTAAACCCTTTGATTTCGCTCAAGATTATTATTTTTTCCACTGCCAGCCTTTCTGATATATATGTCCCACGCCAATTTTCTAAGTTGTCGTACAACCTTGTAATACAAGAATTTATTACAGGTGCAGTGTTAGCTTCAACTGATTCTAGCGCTAAAACATGACCAGCATTGGAACTTGAGAACACTGGAACCCAAGTTGACCAGCGCCGACAATCTATAAACAATAACAAAAGAAACAGTGGCAAAACTGTATAATAACTGCACTGCAAGAGCAAAGCAGCCCCATGCAATCGATGAGACAGACATATGAAGACAGACAGCAGACAGACGGACATAGAAAGACAAACAAACCGGAAAAGACAGACAGACTATATACATTATAAGCGATTATAAACAATAGCAAAAAAAAAACATTGCTCAAAGTATTTAATAATTTTTTTTCTTATTATTTCTAATCATATTCTATAATTGTCAATAGCATAAATAATAACATGTTGATAGATTGTTTATAATCACTTATAATGGATCCCTAAACTAAAGTGTTATCAGAACTTATCTAAATATTCCAGATTAGATATTTAATAGAAAAAGGGTTTCAAAACCTTGGATGGGGGGGGTGGGGGTGGGGGGGGGGGGGTGCTCTGTCCTTGCTTTAGCTTGACTTGATTGGCTCTGCCCTTACTTTAGCTTGACTTGATTGGCTCTGCCCTTGCTTTAGCTTGACTTGATTGGCTCTGCCCTTGCTTTAGCTTGACTTGATTGGCCCTGCCCTTGCTTTAACTTGACTTGATTGGCTCTGCCCTTGCTTTAGCTTGACTTGATTGGCTCTGCCCTTGCTTTAGCTTGACTTGATTGGCTCTGCCCTTGCTTTAGCTTGACTTGATTGGCCCTGCCTATCTCTTATTTTCCATTGCTGATGATGTTGACGTCGGCCCGTCTGATATGTTGACTTCCTTCTGTACTGTAAAACAATACCCCAGGCGATTCTTTTTCCCCCCACTGCAGACACGGAGACAGCTCGGAGTGGCAGGTATGTCTGGAGAGAATTGTTTCTACCACATTCTGGCCCTGCATGAAAGCTGATTAGATCTTAAGATAATGGTGCCATGTTTGTTCTCAGCTGTGATCAATCTCTCCAGCCCTGACTGCACTGCCCAGGCCAGATGAAAGAACATCTCTCCAAAACTATCTCTGGCAAGCATCCTGGCTGTATCTGACAGCCTGTCTGAGGCTAGAGAACCAGATTGGACTCTGGGTCAGAAGGGTTTTCATTGAGTCCCTTGGATGAAGACTAACTGTGGCCGCAGAGCATTAGTCTTCTCAGTTTCTTAAACTTGGCAAGTGTCGTCTCCTCCTTTGAGAACCCAGCCGTCACCTACATTCATAATGGAAAGAGGTTGTGTTACGAACATGAAGCTTCAGCTGGGTTTTAAGAGCCTTAATATTAAAGAAAATATAACTTTTATATGTGGGTATTATATGTGGGTATTAAAATGACATATCTAATTATAGCCTTAGGAAATTGTTGCTATTTTAATACCAGTACGCAATTCTCTGCAATTAAAAAAAAACAAAAAAAACATTGACACTTTTCAGTCACTCCAGTCCTTTCTGGCTGCTTGAGACTGCTCTGTACTTGATGGTGGTTTTGTGATGTGGTACAATGAGCCCCTGAACTCAATCCAATGGCGTTCTGGCCAGATGATTTTGCAGAAGCGAAGCCCAGATTCCTAAGCAAGGGCCGATGCACAGCGTCCCACAGTGACGTGCTGGCAGCTGTAGAGATGCCTATTGGTATTTGCACGCTCTATTAATTTCATGCAACAAGTGAGTAGCATGCATTAAAAGTTTTTTATTAAATGCTTTGATGCTGGGATAGGGCAGGTTCTTGGTCCATATCCCAGACTATACTATACCCGAATCCCGAAGTGAAAATAGTTGCACTGAGTTGAAGAGATTGGTGAAAAGCAGTCTGCAGTCTCTGTGACAAACCATCTGGAATCTGTGATAAAAGCTTTACAATGGATGGGTGTCAGCCCTTATGATCAAGAGATCTCTTTACTAAACATATTATTGTTTAATTAAAAGTAACGCCATTCAGAAGTTATTGAAGTATGTATTAACCATTAACAGTGCTTCCAGACAGCTAAATGACTGAGTGTCTTGAAGCACAGGGTGTCAGTACTCACTGTATACAGGATGGAGGGTTAAAGATGTATGTCTCATTTTTGCAAGTTCTCGTGATGTGGTCCATGTCACATTTAAACTGTAGTCCTAGAACACCTGTACTCGAAATATAACAACATTTGGACTGAGATTTCCGAGTTGTTTTATGGTGCCATTAACTTCTGAGTAGTCAGCCCTAAGGAAGGCAGTGTTGGGCTTTCCTGTTTCCAACTCCCTGGACTATGTTATGAATTTAATCCTTTTTAAACAAGATTTCCAGTTATTAAGAAAAGCGGCACAATGGTTCCTTTCAGATACAAGGCCTTTTCTTTATTCACTGGACCACACAGCCTCCTATGTAGGTGCATGGCACACTTGGATAGAGTATTCTATATGGTATAGTACCTAGGGTAGTGTATACGAGCTGTGTGTGTTTTACCAGCGATGTACATTATGCAAGGGCTGTGACCCAAAGCTGCTCATGAATGTGTGTTACACACAGGTGTGCGCTATACTCCTAGAATTAGGGTAGAAGAACTGCATCGTGCAACACAAGATCATAGGATCTGATACTGTACAGCTGAGTCCCTATGGGAACTTGACCGGTCACTAATACACAGCAATCAAAGACAAAAGGGGTGTCAAATGTTTTAGGACCAATTTGTAATCTGATAATCGATTCACTGGTCAGATACTTTTGATTGACCTGTTTTGTGTGTGTGTGTGTGTGTGTGTGTGATAATTCCTATTATTTGCTGCAGGCTGGAAAACTAAAACAAGAATTATAGAATACAGCTAACATGCAATTGTATAAAAACTCTGATTGGGTATCTCTTGACATAAATGTGCCCTTTGTTAACTCTCATTGGTTGCATGAGGGTTGATGGGAGTTGAAGTTCCTTATTAGAATATGGGCTGGATTCTCAAAACTAAGGTGAGCTTAGAGCTGTAAATCACACATACCTTTAATGATTCCATCGCATCCTATGGTTTCTCATACCATTTCTATGCTGATGATGCTCAGATTTTCCTCTCCTTCCCCACCTCTGACTCCACCATCTCCTCCCGTATCTCTACCTGTCTGTCTGCTATTTCCTCCTGGATGCACTCGCATCACCTCAAACTCAACCTCTCTAAATCTGACCTCCTTTTCTTTCCCTCCTCCTCCCCCTCCTCTGATCTCTCTATCTCTGTTCCTCTGGAATCTACCACACTCTCTCCCTCTTCCTCCGCTAAGAACCTTGGAGTCACCCTGGACCCCTGCCTCTTTTATTCTCAGCACATCTCCACTCTGGCACGCACTTGCCAATTCTTCCTGAGCAACATCCGAAGAATCCGACCCTTCCTCACCAACTATGCTACCCAGCTCCTGGTCCAGGCCCTGGTACTCTCCCGCCTAGACTACTGCAACTCCCTCCTGGCTGGCCTCCCTGCGTCCGCCACCCGTCCGCTCCAGCTCATCCAGAACTCTGCTGCCCGCCTGGTGTTCTCTCTGCCTCGCTTCGCCCACGCTACTCCACTACTCCGCTCGCTCCACTGGCTCCCGATCACCGCTCGCATCCAGTTCAAGACTCCTGTACTAGCCTACAGATGCCTTGACCAGACTGCACCCAGCTACCTCCAGACCCTCATCTCTCCCTACACCCCCACTCGACCTCTCCGCTCCGCCTGCACTAGAAGACTGGCTCTACCTCCGCTACGCTCCCCTGCCTCCCGAGCCCGCTCCTTCTCCACCCTTGCTCCGCAGTGGTGTAATGACCTTCCTACAGATGTCAGGACTGCCCAGTCCCTGACCACATTCTGGCGCCTCCTTAAGACTCACCTCTTCAAACAGCACCTGTAGAACTCCTCTGTTTGTATCCTGGGACACTATCACCCTTCATTTAAATGTGCTTTATTTTGCTCTTATCTGCCCCCTATCTTACTACATTTAATCCTGTACTTCAGAATACTGTAATCTGCCAAGTGTTTAACCTGTAGTATTTTGTATTTAATCATATCCTGATGTAACTATCACTATTTAATCATATCCTGATGTAACTATCACTATTATCTGCTGTATTATTGAATTGTGGTTTGTCACACTTGAACAAAAATTATTGTATTTCTTGCTCTTATTGTATTACTTGTATTGTAACACTTGAAATGTATTTGCTTACGATTGTAAGTCTCCCTGGATAAGGGCGTCTGCTAAGAAATAAATAATAATAATAATAATGATTCAATGCACAGTAATAGAATCCATTAAAATATCATTCGGGGGAGCTATCCCAAAGTGACCCAATGAATTTCAGTTGGCGTAGATATAGTCCAGATACTGTACATGGGATTAGAAAGTACACCATTTATTATCCAAGCACCTACTGTATAATATGCTGTACAAAAAGCAGCCGCTTAAAGGTCTAATGTTCTTCGCCCTAAACTTGAACTGTCGGTTCCCCATCCTGGTGCTAAATCAACCGCTAGGTAATTGACTCAGTTCAGACGTACTCCAAACCCATTAGACCCATTCAGAGCTTAATGTGTCACACTTAAACATATTGGCAATAAAATGTAATCCCCCCACATCTCCCCTCCCCCTCCACCCCATTACCTCACAGCACTCCTGAGTGAAACCCTTAACAACTTATTAAAGTCGCTTTGATAGCTGTAAAGGGATCGAGCAGGGTTTATGCTCTGGGTTTGTCCCGCACATAACTTGCCGACCAATGACGGCTTCTTCATAAATCTTCCAGCCTTGGTCAGCCTCATCCTCCATTCCTGGCTTTGGGTTCAGTCTGCCGAGCAGCCTTTTGATGTTCTCCTGGCCAACAGTGCAAAAATGTAGTGCATGCATCTTTTAAACCCACAGCTTAACTAAGGGCAGCTCCAGTCCTGAGGACTCCAAAGAGTTTAACCTCTTGTCTTGAGGGCTCAGATGCTCTGAAAGCTCCTTTGATATTTTATTTATTCTTTTTGACCCCTTTCCAAGCCTGTTCTACAACATGCAGTTACAGGACCAGGAGTTAACACTGTAGGAAGTCTATGGGAGTCCCTCACTTCTAAGCTGGTGCCATTTAGAGGCAGTGGACCATAAAGAACGTCAAAAAATGTTGCTACTGTTTGACATGACATCACCTGGCTTCTTGACCACATTACTACCAACTTCCAATCAACTGCTCTACGGGTTCAAGGGTTTAAACCAGACCTCCAGTTTACAAGTTGCAGTGGTTGGTCATCCATGACTATAAAAGCACTCAGAGGTAGAAAACATGTTCTCTGGTGGAAGACTGGCTTGCAATGGAGCCAGTCTGACGTGCAGTGAAAGCGTCTGTCAAAGAAGTGTAGCATTTTCTTTTGATATAAGTTGCAGTGATATTGGGATATCGAGACAGTCCCCCTTGGTATGGGATTCTGCATCAGTTCTTAAAATATATATTTTTTAAAAACCGTATTTCAGAATTTCCTTTTCCATGTTAATGCAGTTAAATTCGGCTTTCACATTCCAGACATTACATAAATTAGTCAGCTTAATGTACACGATGAAAGTTTGTTGTCACCCGTCATCCACACCATATATCTCTTTGCAAACTTTCGTCATGCATCTGTTTAAAACATAATTGTACAAATGGACCTACTGCGTCCCAGAGCAATGGCATGGTATATCCACATGGGTTTGGGGATTTAGATACGGTGCTGCACAGATAAACTGCGGGGCTACCATTTATAAAGCTCACTGTGACAGGTTGGGTTGCTTTGGCAATGTGTTTCAATGATACCCTATTTAAAATGCCATTTCAAATCAGTCCCGCGATATACAAGCAAGTACACAGAGTATACATTCATAAATGGAATAAATCCAAGTAGAAGTATCCAAAATGTGTACTGCCGACCAAAAAGGGATATTGAGTTAAAACACAGCAATGCTAATTGATCATTCTGCACTGAAAGAGGCGTGTCTTCTGCTTCCCAAACCTTCCCTGTTAGTTTTTCAGCCTAACAGGGCTTTGGACTCTTGACCGGAGGGTTGTGGGTTCAATCCCCAGTGGGGGACACTGCTGTTGTACCCTTGAGCAAGGTACTTTACCTATATTGCTCCAGTAAAAACCCTACTGTATAAATGGGTAATTGTATGTAAAAATAATGTGATATCTGTATAATGTGAAATAATGTATAATGTGACATCTTGTAACAATTGTAAGTCGCCCTGGATAAGGGCGTCTGCTAAGAAATAAATAATAATAATAATAAATAACCTAACTCTGGATTTATTTTTAATATCTTTGTGTTCGTCTATGAAATTCAGAAATGCTAATATTCTCCTCTTAGTTGTTTATTCAATCATTTATGAAAAAAGAACAAATGATTCATTTGAACTCTATTAGAACGGTAATGTTTACAAGTATACTTTGCTGCTTACAAGTATACTATCTGTGCAGTCGATGCGCTGAGAGAAAGAGCCAGCAGCGATATCAGTGCTGATTAAAGGATTAGGCAAACATCTGAAAAGTATTATACTGTAGTCCTTTACATACAGTAGATAGATAGGAAGATCCACAGGGAGAGCAAAAGACACATATAGTGGGAAGGAGGAGTCTTCCTATTGCCATCAGAGGGAGTCATTTCAATTTAAAGGAGCTACAACTCTGCAAAACTCTTGTGTTCAGTTTTTCAAGGTCTAATTTTAAAGATGCTCCTAGTAGATAAGACCATGGGGAAATATCAGCACTTGTCAAATACAATTCAACTTCAGATGATCTTAATATCATAAGGAGGTATTAACTTGCAGGAGCATTTTCTTAAGTGTGTAAAATTAAATGTCTTATTTAAAAATGCTATTTTTTTTAGACTCTAATTTTAATTGAATGCCAGATCACCAAAGTGGCAGTGTTCCTCAAATAAGAGCAGGATTAAAGTGGCTAATGTTTCTAATTCCTTGATTGATGATGTCCCGAGAATTTAAAGTGACGTCATTAATATCTGTCAACCTAAGCATTCTATTATGGGATTAAAGCGTAATGGACTTGGAGATAAAAGCATGCTGTTACTATGGACACATACACTGTACAGTATATATATAGATAGAATGACATCATTGGCGCTGTGTGGACGGGAGGTTGTTTTCCAAACAGATTAATCATCTCGCTCTGGGGATTCAGTGATGTTTGGATTTCGGGGGCTGTATAGAAGACATGTCTCTTTCACTCTTGCCTGCCCACAGAAGTTTCTGTTAGTCGACGCATCTGTAAATCTGCAGGTGTTACATTCACTCTTCGTGTTGCAGAAGTTTCTGTTAGTCGACGCATCTGTAAATCTGCAGGTGTTACATTCACTCTTCGTGTTGCACTCTCTCGCACTGAGCTCTAAGCACATTCCCTAGCTGACCTTGCTCCTGGAAACCTGCAGGGACCCGAAGGAAGGTCATCGATGTGCCTGTAGCCATATTAAAATACCAGCTGCCCCCCCCCCCCCCCCCCCAGAACATATCCATTTCAATGTAGCACACGGTGGGCCCCAATCCAATAGTGAATACATCACTGAACTAGAAACTCACAGCAGGACTTAGCCCTCGCTTGGACTGATAAGATCTGAACCTGCTGAGAATCCAGTGGTATTGCACAGCTGCTGGCACTAGCACCTAAAGAGTGGAGACTGTCGGGTTATATCCATGGCTATGGACCGTTTTTTTGAGCCGGTACATATTAATTTGCCAGCAGGTGGCATTGGTGTGTATATTTATGGTTAGTTTTGGGTTTCAGCAATTAACGTCTGCAGTGCTCGCTTTCAGCTGCTTTAATCAGATTGATGTAATTCAAAGAAGCTGCAATCATGTCTTCGCCTTCAGAAAGTATAGTACAGGAATATTCTGCTGAAGAGGGGGAAGTACTGCACAACAAATTAAATCTTGTTTCTAAACCACATGGATTCCATGGAGCATTGCCAGTGGAGAGCAACAGCTATATTCACAAGTGGCAGAATCTTCTTGGGAGAAATATTTTTTTATGTCCATATAAAATGCTAAATTATGCTCTGCCTTTCTTTCTTTCTTTCTTTCTTTCTTTCTTTCTTTCTTTTTCTTTTTTTCTTTTTTTCTTTTTTTATCTGTTCAGTGTGAGTCCTTAAAAAGTACAAGGAACCAAGCAAAAGACCAATACATCTATAGTGTGTCACATGCAGCTTCAGCTTTAACCTTGCAAAGTCTGGAAGCAGGTCCATGCAATAACGTTACAGTTTATATAACAAAACCTTTCATCAACATTTTAAGTCGGGCCATCATAAAGATCCAATTGTTTTACTGAAAAGTTAAAAGAACGAATATCCACTGACATCAGACTGGAAACGGAACAGATTCACATTGAAAAAGATTACATTCATGAAGCAAAACTGAACCCTGAAGAACCCCCTTTGTTTATATAAAAAAAACAGATTATGTTTCATTAAAAGTAACCCATTGTGTCCGATCCTGAAAGTAATGAATTAGCTAATTTATTGCAGGGGGACCACAGCCAAGATTCCACAGTTAAGTAATCATTATTTCATGCTCCACTGTGGCCAATGTCTTTTTGAGATCAATAAAAATTACTGCAGTAATAAAAACTCGTCTCCATAGTGAAAGGTATGTTGTTTAAATCACTAGTTAACAGGATTTTTCAAAACAAACCTTTCCAAGGTGTCTTGGGTTATTTAAATGTGACAATTGAAATGTGATTTCTTGCATTGCCTTTTTTTGTGGCTAAAAATATAAAAATGAGTATTTAGAAAATTCTGCTTTTATCTTGTTTGTATTTAAATTTACAATGTTTACAAATGAATTTGTATCTTGGACATTTTGATTGGGCAGTGCCTTGGGACACTTGGGACGTTTATTCAGAAAATACTGCACCACAAAATATAGAGATTTTGGGCTTTAACTAAAGTACTCGACCTAGTAATATACATTTCAGTCAGGAAAACTCATGCAATAGAGAGCAATATTTATTAAAGTTTAGACATCAAATACTACATGTTTTCATTAGATCTTTGGCTCTGCCCTTCGAGGTACCCCTGTCTGTAATTGAGTTTGCTAATAGTGGAGAGGCTGGCTGTAGGGAAGCCAAGGGCAGGGGGGGCATGATAGCTGCCCTCCGTCTTAGACGTACAGCAAGGAACGATGGGTTGAGGTAAGGTATGAAGCCCTTTCTAGCTGATCCTTGGACATGTTGTTTATCGAAAGACGAATGAAGGACTAACCATTTAACTGACAATGTTCTGGAAGTGGGCTGCCTAATATGCTTGATGTTTACAATTTTAATCTGGTTTAAAAAAGGAGTTCCCTGTCTGAACCACCACTTTGCTGAATTTCCAGGCAGTAGATGGAAACTCAGATAAGTGGTAGATCATTAAAGGTTTAAAGTCTTTAATTTACCAAGTTGATTATATGTCACTTGCTGACAAAAGAACATATGATTGTTTGACATTTGTGTATAAGTGCGCTGAAAGGTGAAACGCGTGATTATTTAACCCAGTGGAAAGTGCATTATTGGCTGAGATCCGCTGGCGTGCTGAACTTGAAATGCCCTGCGGTTAAAAAGGACAATACTCATAAAAACGGGTTTCTTTCTTTCACTTTAAAGCCCCTGTCAGCTGGAACAATCTATCTGAAGACCTGAAAGAGACATTTTAAAACACAAAACCTTGGAAACCATAGATTAGTAATGGTATGGGGTTGTTATTGGTAATACATGCATATGAATGAAATGCAGAATACAAAGTTTACCAAGGTTGTTTTGCACTATATTTTTGCAGTTTCTTCCCATGGTTATGCTATGCATGTAGTATAGTTTACCCTGGTTTACGATTTAGTTCAAACCCTCATTGACGCAGTTTGACCCTACAGTATATAAACTAACCAAAGCAGCATATATATATATATATATATATATATATATATATATATATATATATATATATATATATATATAGATAGATAGATAGATAGATAGATAGATAGATAGATAGATAGATAGATAGATAGAAATGATCCCCCGTCCCAGGGATGAGATGTGTTGGGAAGGCTGTGTCTCTTTGATGCCCAGACAGCCTTCAGTGAGGGAGCAAAAGGAAGAGTTGGAGGGAAGGTCTTCAGGTCTTTGGAGATACAGCTTGGGGACAACTCCATGTAAAACCATTCAAGAAAAAAAACCTCCAGGAAGGAGCGAGGAAGGAGGACAGATCGGTACATTGAGTGCTGCGCGGATAGCGGCTCGAGAAGCTCATAAATAATGATTTGTGAGCCTGGGGGACTGACAGACCCGGCTGCATGGGGATAGATGGGTCTTTGGCATGGGTAACATGATCATCCATTAGCAAGCCAAATAAAAATGTGGTATTAATAGCAAGCACTGCCGCTTTGAAGAAATGAGACTCTTTCTCTGAGATATACTGCCATGGTTGGCTCCTATTGTAATTACCCTACATTTGTGTCTTTTTCTCAATATTTATGGTCACTCTTTGTCCTATGCTGCAGTTACGAATGGTCGGGGTCTGCTAGTTCATGCTCTTGAGTAACTAGAAGCAGTGGGAACAGCATGAATCAGCACTGAAGTAAGAGGTAAAGTGCAGTGATGGGCTCAAGCTAATGCAACTTAGCAACCAACAGCAGCTTATTTCTGCAGCCCAAATGCAAGAGGCATTTAAAAAAACATATACTAAAAAGATATATATTTTGAAACATATATTGCAACATTCAAAAATGTTTGCTAACATATATTTTTAAAATGCATTTTGATTTAAATATAATTCAGGAACATATTTTTTTAAAAATATACCAATATATTGTGAATTACTTTGAAAGGAATACATTGCAACATAGCCGAAATACATTACCTGTAATATACTACAAAATATTTATCTCCAATGTTGGAGGGATAAAACACAGACTTGCAATAAACTACCAGATTCAGAGATCGTCTTTTAAATTTCATTAAGTCTGGACCCAAGGAAATTTTAACATTACAGATATCTGTGCGTTATCTTTTGCAAAGAATATCATGGTCACTAAAATAACGCTCATATTCATGAAAAGTGCAAAGGAAAACCCTGAGCGAATTATTCTGTTAAACGGTACCAGCTGTAATTAATTGGGCTGCTTTTTAAGTCTAGTCCAATTGGTCCTCTTTTATTGCTTTCAAACCTGAATACTTCATTTTATGGGACAGGTCCATTGTGGTGTTGCTATGGCAGGTTTCCATGGGCTGTATTTAACTCTCTGCTCCCCTACCAAAATGATGTATTTATTTTTGTTCAACTCCTGAAGTTTTGGATCACTGGTTGATTCTGCAACACTGCTTTTCTTTTCTTTTTAATTATGTATTTTTTTTGTCCAAGACATTGGCTGAGTTTGCATTGCTTTGCTCCTAAGAGCTATTGGCATCTGAATAAAGGAACTACTTTTGCATTCTAAGAGGTGACAGGCTGAGGTTTCAGCCACAGTCAACAACAAAGGGCATTTTTTATTCGACACGGATAACTTTACACCCCAGTTCTTGTCGGGCTTTTATCTGTCGGCAAATAAAATAAAAGCTTCTCGTTCCAGCCCGTGAGGTGGAATCACTGACGAAAAGAGATTTGGAACGGGAGTCAGATCTTTTAAATGATTCCTGCGTCTTGGAAGGCAGTCAGCAAGTTCGATTCTGCTAGAGCTTTCTTGCCCTATATAGAAATCATTTTCTTTCCATCCAAACTGTTTGTCTGTTCTTGGCATTTCAAAGAAGCTTAAGGGGGGGGTGGGGGGGGGGGGGGGGGGGTATTATTTGCATAAGGACAGATTGCAATGTTTAGCCCCCGGATTGAAGCCAAAGGTATTATATAGATGGCTGATTAACAATTTCAGGGTTGTCAGTTAGGTTAGATTATAGGAGGTTGATGAATAGTAGAAGTTGTTGGCCAGGATTCTTGTTCCTTGGGAGTGCTTAAAGTCAATCTCCCTTGTTGCTGGAGTGACAGCCAGAACCTGCTGGACTGAAATGACAGGATAGTGGATCTGTTCCAGACACCCTCCTGAGAAGAGAGGAAATGGCTTCAAGGTGGCTGGGGGGTGAAGGAACATATGGAGGCGACGTCAGGCCAGAGAAAGGCACAGGTACATGCAGCTGCTATAAATAAAGACACCGCGGCAGTGAATTAGATTAGAAGACGCTTAGATAAGGGGAGAAGGAGTTATGTTAGTTTGAACGCCAAGGTTATCTTACTCCCAGCCAGAAAGTTAATCTGGGGAGTTGACAAGAGGCTTCCAGAAAGCGAGGCTGAAGTGTGCAATCTGGTTTCATGAAAAGCTGACACTTAATGTTATTAGTTTTGGATGCTGTAATGTCTCTTATCCAAAGACAACATCAGAAATAGGAAAGCTTTCATAAAAATCGGACTTGCTCTACTTTACTATCATTACCGTTTGACTGGCAGGAAACCAGCATGAAGTCATACAAGCAAGCGGGCGGGGCCACAGTTAGTTAGAAGAAAGGTGAGGTGTGCTTCACATGGTGACGTGGTGAGAACGTTGGTGTGAGAATTAAAAGTGAACTCAGAGGTCATTGTTACACTGCTGAGGTCATGCACAAATACCACCTACTGGTCAAGTAACAAACAAATCAAAGCAATAATGCCCAGCTCTGGAAGTGTTTCTTCATCTCCTATTGGATAAATAAATAACCACAGTTTTACAGAAACCACCCACATGGCATGAAAAACACCTCATTTAATATACCTAAAATAACTAAACCAATGATGGTAAGAAATAAGATATTGTAAAATATTGTGCTGAAAACTGACAAATGTGAAATGCTGTGCACTTTCTCAGTACATTGATTGCACAGTTTATAAAGGCAGGAACGAGAGGAAGCAGATCATTGTTTTTTTAACCTTTTTAACCAAATAAAATAAATTATCATTAGGAATCTAAAAAAACTAAAAGAATTCCTTGACTGGATTGCAACGCTGAACCTGCGGGAAAAGGCACTGGCTGTCTGGGAATCCGAAGAGCAGCTTCCCACGATACTGCTGTGTTTCTCTGGTACAGCAGATGATGATTAAGCACTTTTCAGTGTGCCTCTGAAATTAGATGAATTGAAACACAAGGAAGCACATTCTCTAATTGGCCAATGTAAAGGATACATCCAGACAGCAGTGCAGCATGCCCCCCTTCACAGCAATGCAAGTGCTGCTGCTAGAGCCAAAAGAAGCTATTGTCCTATTGTTAGCCAGCAGCCAATCGGAGCTGATGTACAGCGTCAAGGCTCTATCTTCCCTCTGGACACGTGAAATTATTCAACAAATAGTATGGCAGTCAGATCAAAAGTGGAGGAGTTCAACGCCTCTCCCTGCCCCACCCCCTGTCCCGTCCCGTCGCGTCCCGCACCACTTTACCTCAGGGACCTCAACGAAAGCTGAAGGGCTATTAACTGTGACGCCTGACCTCTTTAAAACACTTCTCAAATAATACAAACAGGTACAAGTCTGTTCATGGGCTTCACCTTTAGCCTCTGATGTGAAGCAGACTCGTGCAGCGCTTGCTCTTTTATATACGGATTCGGGTTTTCTTTTTTTACAGCGGTGGTATCAGCTAACACCTGACATTACCTTTATTGGATGGTAAGAGGAAGAAGGAGGTCAGGCTGCATGCTCAGGCTTGTCTGACTTGACCTGATCAAACTGCTGAAACAGAGCAGAGCTGCTGTATCACTCGGGACACAGAGAGCTGTCAATGAGGAGCGGGGGGGGGGGGGGGGGGGGGGAGGAGGACTCGTGGAATTGTGAACTTTATTACAGTACAATTCACAGTAGGTGTTTGGTAATTCCCACACACTTTTCCCAGTGGAATATCCATCAAGGGAACTATCTGAATCCATTTCATGTGTTGATGCTGGGCGGGTCCGTCTCGATGCATGACCCAGGAGTGTGTTTCCCTGTTAAGATAGCAAACAACTGTGATAGGATTTCCACACAGTCCTGAAACTGCATACAATAACTGCAAATACTCAACCGCACACAGTTCTGTAGTACTAAAAAGATCACAGGTCCCAGTTAGCACTGATTAGGGTTTTATTACATAGAAATCCATTGATAAAGACTCATCAAAAACATTTGTCTAAATATATTACTAAATGGAGTATTATTGGTTATATCCAAATGTAATCCAAAACGTTTATAGGTTACAGGCAGACAGACAGGCAGGCAGGCAGGCAGGCAGGCAGACAGGCAGGCAGGCAGGCAGACAGTGGAGTAGTGGTTAGGGCTTTGGACTCTTGACCGGAGGGTCGTGGGTTCAATCCCAGGTGGGGGACATTGCTGCTGTACCTTGAGCAAGGTATTTTACCTAGATTGCTCCAGTAAAAACCCAACTGTATAAATGGGTAATTGTACGTAAGTCGCCCTGGATAAGGGCGTCTGCTAAGAAATAAATAATAATAATAATAGGAAGGAAAAGACAGGCAGAGACAATCAGCTCATAAAAATTTGAGCTACAGTTTTGTGCATAGCACCTAATATCTTTAAAAAAAGGCTGTACACACTCCTTGACTGCAATAAAAACTCTTCTGGCCGCACGCCTCTAAACCACATTCTCTAATTCTGGAAATAAGCATCACAAGAATAAAAGGCGATGCCAAGAGCAAGTCATTCTCACTCTGCTGGATTGTTATGCTGCTCAACATAAACATTTCTTTTCTTAAGCCTATTTGAACTAATACCTTTGCGTCTGATGAAAGCTAAAGCTCGAGTCAGGAGAGCACAGCAGACTTTAAATCGCTGCAGTGTAAGTCTGGGTTACACTGTGCGTACCTCTCACAGGAAGGCATTAGGAAATCACAATCATCTCAGCCAGGACTAAATTAGAGGCCACTTATTAATCATAGTTCTGCTTCCAATGTGGATGTGTGATTGATAATTGAGTTCTTGCAAGATGCATTCTCGAGCAGGTTTAGATGCTTATCAGACCACAGGAGTGTTAACATGAGAATCAGGGTCTGTTTTTGCATCACAGGATGTGTTTTTTTTAGTGAGAGGGTTCCTTGTGCTTACCTGTATTTGTGAAACTTAAATGCAGCTGTGGCCAAAAGTTTTGCATCACCCTACAGAATTAACTCATTATGCGTCAACGAAATCTGCTGAACAATGTTACATTAACATATTGAATTACATAGCGCTTTGTAGTTTTCAATATACTTAACGAAAAACTGACAAAAATGTAAAAATTTTGAAATCTAACGTGAAATAATGTACTACTATTATGGCTTCTGGTAGACTTCATTTTGTAGTTTATTTGATTGGACAATGTTAAATAAAAGATGTACATTTTTGTTATATATTTCTTTTAATTATGTCTCAATCCTAAAATTCTAGGTGATGCAAGACTTTTGGCCAGAGCTGTGCAGTTCATAGAACACAACTTGATCCAAGACATGGGCCAGTCCATTGGACTCACCCAAGCTCAGGCTTCCTCCACACCTTCACGTGCGGATCAAGCTGTGTTAAACAGCCCACACCGGTAATGGCAGTGTGACTGCAGCTCATTTATTTAACTGACACACACCCATTGGAGTAAGCTGGTTGGTGGGAGATTTTTGCCACAGCAGGGTAGCGACCCAGAGCATAAAACCAGATCATCCCAAAACAGCAAGAGCCCCAACATGGTCCCTAACCTGGACCAGTGATAAACTATTAGATTTCCTTTAGAATTACATAACCAGACATAGAACAGGGGATATTATCTTACAGAGCCAAGGGGTGCTAGGATACCTGGTTTAAAGAAATGCTTCCGTTTTAGATTTAGGAATTATATAACCCACAACCACAATGGATTCTGACCCTGTCATTGAGCTAAAAATCTCTATAACCGCAAGTGCAGATGAGCCTGGCTCTTTTGCATATCGGTTGCATTCTCCTTAATACATATCTTAATTTTAATAAATGTGGGTCAGCTGTGTGGCCCCCTCACTCCCAAGGACGTTGTGGGACACATTCTAGTCTGCGGAACACCTATTGACTGCCAGTGGGCTGAAGATAACTGTAAGGTCACTGAAGATCATTATGTTCAATCAAGCCTACAAGTCCAGATTAACTGGAATGGTACAATGCACACAGGTTTGGCTACAGTGGGCTGTGGAGTTTCGCTGGTCAGTATCATTGAATACTTCTCTTACGCCACCACAATGCTTGTGTGGTACATTCCACAAGCTGCATACAAGCTGTGATTGAAGAAAAGTGAGACCACACATGTCCCTTCTTCAGTGATCTGCCTCTTCTTCATGCTGTGCCCCAGCGGATCTCTTTCATAGAGTTTATTTCGTTATATCAGGTCCAGAAGGTCAACAAGGAAACCCTGTTTTTACAAACAAGAGATGAACAGTGACCCTCAAATAGAGGCCCCACTTCCTTACTGTGAGTGCACGCCAAAGCAAAGGCAATTACCGCCCAGTACCTTGTGTTACAGTGGAACAGCTTAACAGAATTGTGTTCAAAGCATTCCATCTCTAGAACCTTGTGGATCGGGGCGTGGTGACAGACAAGGTTTCTGGACACGCTGACAGGATGTAAAGATGTTGATGACACTGTCCTTGTGCAAGATCTGATTGCACTCTTCCTTTTCCTTTTACGTATTACACAACAGCCACTGACTGAAATGATATTTTTATTTGTGTCAAAAACTTTTGATGACGTCAAGGAACGGGTTAACAAAGAAAAACAATAATCGAAGCATAAGAAACGTAAAAATGTAATATAATATTTGCTAAAAGCAGATAATATCATCAACCTTTTCAATGAGAATATAAGAGTTAAGCTATTTTTTTGACTGTATACAAATTGACAAAGTACTCTAATATACAGCTATGACCTAGAATTTTAGGATTGAGCTATAATAATAATAATAATAATAATAATAATAATAATAATAATAATTTAGATATTTTATTTAACATCATGTAATCAAAGAAACTACAAAATTATATCGCAAAAGTCTACCGGAAGCCATAATAGTAGTACAGTATTTCATGCTGGATTTTGAAATGTCACATTTTTCAGTTTTTGTCAGCATATAGAAATCTACAAAGCGGTATGTAATTCAATATGTTAACATAACATTATTCAACAGGTTTCATTTGACTTTATGAAACAAAATGAGTTCATTCTAATAGGGTGATGCAAAACTTCTGCCCATAGCTGTACATCCCCATACTGGGAAGCTAGTGACTTCAGGGCATAATGTTAGAGAGGTATCATCATCTGACCAGCAAGCCTCTGGTTTGAAATAGAAGGTGTCAACTCTATACATTACTAGGTGCAGTGTTACCATGCATGCTAACACCAGTAAAACACATTTTAAACATTATACTAAAAAACGTACTTTGCCCTGTACTGACCCCCACTTCTGTGTCCACAATCCCAAACCACTGACAGATTGACACTGATGAGTCTTCAAATACCACAGCCCAGTCACTCTTACCCCTGCAAAAAAAAAAATAATCGTAGTGACACCAGTGATGTGACAGCTGCTGTGTAAACTCACCCAGAACTTCAAACACTCCACCATGGAATCCGAGCAAGACGAAAAACTCCACCCAGCAGGCAAAAGTTATGACAAGCTGTCGTTTTCAAAGTCGCAGCTGGATCCAGTGGTCTAACGTCTAGTGGACTTCGCTTTGTAAAACTATGTTTGAATCCAACAGTATCTCAGACTAATGGACCTATTATTCCATGCATGACTATAGAATCCATTATCGATCTGTGAGTTAAACTGGTCTTCATTAAATAATGGACATCGGCATGGCGAGTTTTCTTTTTCTTTCTGAACTAATGTCTTCCTGATAAGGGCCCTGCTTACCCAAGCCCTTGCCTTATCTTTGTACACAGCAATTACAATCTCAGGTCACAAAGTGCAAATAAGCAGACAGTTCTAGGGTTATGCCTCCGTTTCAACCACAGAACTTATTCTCTTGACTGGTAAGGGGTTATTTGTTATCTGAAATCTGTACGCTGTTGCTTTGCGTGTTTGTGAACAAACCAGTTGTCTACAGGAAGAAAGAAGAACAAAACATCTCTGCTGGGACATCCTTGGTATATCTCAAGGGTTCCATTCTGGTTAATAAATACATTTGTAATGAGAAGTGCAGTACAGCTAAATGAGAGAATGAAAATGGGGCAGTTCATTGTGTTTGAATGCCTCTTTCATTTTAAATGTGTGGGTCTGCACCCTTTCCTTCCTCATCAGAGAAGTGTTACCACTGTGATTATTAGACATGTGCTGTAGCAGTGGATCCTTGTTATATATTATTATACATGTGCTGTAGCAGTGGATCCTTGTTATATATTATTAGACGTGTGCTGTAGCAGTGGATCCTTGTTATATATTATTAGACATGTGCTGTAGCAGTGGATCCTTGTTATATATTATTGTACATGTGTTGTAGCAGTGGTGCTGATCCTTGTTATATTGCTGTTTATAATTTTCCAGTACAATAAATAATCAAGACTGAACAGATTATCGATAATGCTGACCTAATGGTTTCTAGTTCCAATCCCAGCACAGTTGTGGGTTTGTTCCAACTCTATGCCCTGTTACATCCATTCACCAACACTTTCATGGCAGACAGACTTAGTGTGTGGCCTACAGGAATATGATAAAAATATCTAGGAAAATATCGACCCACCTTAATAACACCTTAATGACTTCCTATAAAACCTTTTCCATACTTGACTTCCTGCCAAAAGCAATAAGCTTCATAGGTCGTCTGCATGCATATTATTGTTGCATGATGTGATTAAGGATGACTTTAAAAGGGAAAGTGGTGGACTTTCACAGTACTTGGACTTGCTCCACGTTCCCCAACCTAAATGAGACCAAGCAATGCCAAGACTCAAAGATTACAAGACGTGAACAAAATGCATGCTGGATTAACCCCTAATATGAGGGTCTGCATTGTTACAATCTTATCGAAGCTTCACATGTCCCAGAATATCTGTCTAATCGGAAGATCTGCAGGCTTCTGCAACAAACACAGCCCAGGTTTCCTACTCAGCTAGCGTTAATCGTTTTTTATAAATAGTTTAATTACATTGTAAATAACATGCATGCAATGTTATACCATAAACACATTCCCAATGATATAACTTTACCATTCATGCATGTAGAAATCTAAGCACACAACCCACACCTTCAGTGATGATTATTACATCATAATAGGAATAGCATGGTAACAAATGTGACAACGTTTTTATACTGCAGTGACCCGACAGCAATTTATAGCACATATTTATTCTTGTAATGTGTTTAAAAATTCAATTTTCCTTTATCTGTCTGGTAGAGCCTCTCCAGCTGTAATACACACAGATGCTTCCATTCTGTGAAAGTTGGACATTTCTCTCGTTTCCAAGGATTAACTTTTATCTAATCGTCTTCTGTGGGGCGAAAAGTCTGTCCATCCATTCATCTGCAGTACATCTCAAGTAGTTGAAACACAAGTACTATGAAGAACATTGAATAGACACGTTAAACTCCAGACACAAATGTGATGCTGCATCAACAAGCAGATTTGTGGTCTGACAGGCCATTCCAGGCTTTGACCCTCAGCTCCTACAATAAACCCCAGAGCAGTATTTTAGCTGTATGGTGCTGTTGCTGCTGCCACTGTTCAAAGACGCACAGTTGGCGCTTGATGGCTGAAGGTCAGGAAAGATGACAGCACAGCCCAGTTGGGAGTCAGAAACCTGGCTGCTGGAGCTGCATTTGTCAGTCTGAAGATACCCTGAGAGGAATGTTCTCCTCTCCCCGGGACCCCCCTCGGGCGGGGCTCCGATACCAGAAGTGGAGGTGGGAGAAAGGTGGTTGCAGGTCAAAGGAGGAGATTGATGCTGATGACCCCCGGTCCTGCCCCTGTTAAAGAGGTCCGGATTGCTTTACAGCGCTGAGCAGCATGGGTCCAGGCTGCCCTGAAACCGGAGACTAATAATGACCCAATAGCATTCCTGCTTCCTTAAAGAAAGCACATTTGGGGAGAGTCTGATACCTGTTGATACAGGCAGAGCATCTGTTGAGGAAGTCTGGACGTGAATAAAATAACCAGGCCAGAAATAACATCAAGTATACCGTGTGCTTCGGGTTCTGGGACCGATGGGGAAAGAGCTCCAGGCTTTGCAAGGTACACCTAGAACAAACCCATATAAAGATTATGAACACAGTACATGTACAGCCTTCATGGTGATAACTGTAGGCATCAGTGCAGGAGCAATGCATTGCTAGGCATGTAGAAGACTTAGTATTCCAACCAGGTGTACAGTTTTCATTTTTTGTCCTAAATGCTTCTTTGGCACACTCACTCTTCTGACCAATATAATACTAAAGTAAGAATATAGAAAAAATATTGGAACATATAAACATCTGTTGAATTCATTTAGCTCTTAATTAGTAAATACATGTGTACTTGACGTGGAAATCTTTTTGCACAGTATATGTAAGCACACAATTGTATCAGAAAAGGGTTAGGGTTAGGTTTGGAGTTAGGGTTAGGGTTAGGGTTAGGGTTAGGTTTGGAGTTAGGGTTAGGGTTAGGGTTAGGATTAGGGTTATCTTTGGAGTTAGGGTTAGGGTTAGGGCTAGGATTAGGATAGGTTTGGAGTTAGGATTTGGGTTATGGTTAGGATTAGGGTTATATCGTGCATAAAGCACATTGAAGTTCCACATGAAGTACATTGTAAGTCGAAAGTCGAAAGTCGGCTATCCAAAAAGGGGGCGAAGTCACAATACTAGAAGTCAGCGCCTCACTGCGGTAGGCGATGTGTCAGTCATGGACTGGAGGAGACGTGATTGCACTCGCTACCAAAGGGGGCATGACTGAAGGTATATCAGGGGATGTAGCTGAGCGACCTGTTCCTTTGTTATGGTTGTGAAAGACCTGTAAAGGACGGTAAAATCTGAAAGTAACCCTGAGTTTTTGTCGTGTTGTATCTGTCTGTCTATTAATTGTCACCCTTATCATTCATAGAAGACTAAATCTGGGAGCTGCCGCTAATCAGCCAGCATCAGCCCCAGACTGCACTGCACCACTGTTTCACTGTTACTGTATAATTCACCACTTACACAAGGAGCCCTCACTGTTGGGATTCGTGACCCTGTCTGTGTATAGTGTGTGTTATTATTATTTTGGAACTGAACCTCTTGGTTTTGACTTTGTGTATAGTCAGTCTTATTGTTTAAAGCAACAAATGAAGCTTTGTGTTCACCATTGGAACTGTTGTTAGACTGTTGTTATTCAGCACAGCATCACCTCTACACCTGTGCACTACAAACCACTCTGCCACAGTTACCCATTGATGTTGTTTATTATGGGACACGTGTACCTCCAGCAGGACACCAGACATCATTTATTTACTCATTTTGTGGTAACACTTTAAAATAAAGGCTGCAAATTCATAACGACTTCCGAAAGCATGCATTCATACCCTCCAGGGGATTGTGAGAAGTGCTGATTCATGCATGAACGCATGTCTTATACATGTGAGCAGCATCATCTGATACGAAGGAAGATGGAATGAATACGGGTAATTCAATCCACATGAATTAACAGGGCAGAATTCAACATGAATGACTTCAGAACTCAGAGGAAGTGCAGAAGATATTCAGGTGTTGTTCCTGTGGGATTCCGTTCAGAATTCGCTGCCGTTCATTGAAAGTGTTACTCATTGTGTTTTACTGAAGCTGTGTGTCTGGTACGGTAGAGTACATTTCCATCCTTTATCCCAGATTCCTCGTCTGGTCAGGGCTACTTTGTTTATTTACAAGTTGATGTTTATGAGGAATAAGACTATTAGGGTATGGCACACCCCATGTAGAAGGCCAGATAAGAGGAATGCAGCTTGGACAGAGTTCTAATCACCTGTATTTTACATTCCCTGCATCACAGTCATTTTCCTCTGAGCTTACCTAAGTACTTCAACTTTGCTTCTAAGAGCTTACATATATATATATATATATATATATATATATATATATATATATATATATATAGTAAACTTATTTGTGATACATTTTGCCAAATATATGTAAGCGAGACAGGTACAGCTTTTTTTGTTTAAAAACAAATAAAAAATTGCTGTCTATAATAATCCGGCTGACATACATTAATTACTGGGCAGGCTGTAGAAGACAGTCCTGAATAAATAAATAAAATACGAGAATCTGCAGCGTACACGGCTGTGGTCAGAATGATTCAAGGGAAACATGTTGGAAACAAATGGAATGCAACCCCAGAGGACGTGAGTTCTTTTGAGTACGGCTCACCCTGGTGTAAATACCGTATTGTAGCATGACCAGTCAGCTTTCCAAACCTGCTTGGAATGAAGCTCTCCGTTGTTCCTAGTTTTCTCATGTTCGTCTTTCACCAGTCAAGGTAATTGAATCTTTGGAGACTGCGAGGATCGCTGGTTCAAGATTACAGCAGCTAGAAGAGATTGCAAGTTCTGTTAGGCTTTCCAACATCTGCACACAGAGGGAAAAATAATAAAACAAATGACGCTCTTGGGCTCAAGCCTCTTCTTTGTTATAATCTTCGGGGTCAGATGTTTTGTATGATGTTTTTGTACATGAAAAATGGCAAACCTTTAAGAGAGGAGAGTCTCCCCAGAAGGTCCCAATAGCAATCTGGAGTGTCTGCGGTCGCTGTACTTATTAAAGCTGTTATAATGGGGAGGAGTGTTCACAGATCTTAGGTTCTATTGTAAATTACCCACCTGTACATTTCACAGATGCTGTGTTTTGAACTCTTGAGTCATACCCTGGGCACATTTCTTTCTGAACAAGGACTGACTCCAGCATTTTGTACTAGTGATTATGATTAGGCCAGTCAAAGTAATTAACTGCATGTGGTTTTAATTTATGTTCCGTTATATTTTCTTATTACTTGTGTGATTTGTTATGGTTGGATTATATAGTTACTTTTCACACTTCAATGGGAAGCAACATAGCCGTTTCCAAAATCAACAAACAGCAATGCAATACCATTCATTTCAAAGACCCTGACATATCCTGTAACACACTTTTACAAACGAGAGAGTATTTACAGAGCAGAAGAAAACCAGGCTTGGTAAGCACTGTTGGTCAGCACAGCTATTATGGATTTACTTAAATAAATCAGTTAAGATACTACATTGAGAGCCGCATGATGAGCAAAGCAACATAACAATAATCTTGAATGCAATAATGATGAAACATGCAAAACAAAGAAATGACAGCATGAACCCATTGAGTACCAAATGACAGCAATAACCCATTGAGTACCAAATGACAGCATGAACCCATTGAGTACCAAATGACAGCAATAACCCATTGAGTATCAAATGACAGCATTAACCCATTGAGTACCAAATGACAGCATGAACCCATTGAGTACCAAATGACAGCAATAACCCATTGAGTACCAAATGACAGCATTAACCCATTGAGTACCAAATGACAGCATGAACCTATTGAGTACCAAATGACAGCATGAACCCATTGAGTACCAAATGACAGCATTAACCCATTGAGTACCAAATGACAGCATTAACCCATTGAGTACCAAATGACAACATGAACCCATTGAGTACCAAATGACAGCATTAACCCATTGAGTACCAAATGAAGTTTTCTTTGAAAAAATCTGAACACAGGCTGGGTTTATTCAATTTGATATGTTCTAAATCAATATTGCTTTACATAAAAAAATACATAAATGATTTGTCTGGGCTACAAATTGTTGCTTACTATTTGAAAATTCACGCCATCATTTTTTGCTTCTTCCAGGACAACCTTGTACTTGGCTTGATTCATGCGTCCTTCACAAAGACAAATCTGCCCGATTCCAGCCTTGCTGAAGCACCCCCAGATGAGTCCAATTTTCAGCTTTGCCCAACACCTGGTCGTCTAATGGTTAGACGGAGACCTGGAGAGGCCTACAAGCCACAGTGTCTCGCACCCGCTGTGAAATGTGGTGGAGGATTGGTGATGATCTGGGGGTGCTTCAGCAAGGCTGGAATTGGGCAGCTTTGGCATGAATCAAGCCAAGTACAAGGTTGTCCTGGAAGAAAACTTGCTTCCTTCTGCTCTGACAATGTTCCCCAACTCTGAAGATTGGTTTTTCCAGCAGGACAGTGCTCCATGCCACACAGCCAGGTCAATCAAGGTGTGGATGGAGGACCACCAGATCAAGACCCTGTCATGGCCAGCCCAATCTCCAGACCTGAACCCCATTGAAAACCTCTGGAATGTGATCAAGAGGAAGATGGACGGTCACAAGCCATCAAACAAAGCCGAGCTGCTTGAATTTTTGCGCCAGGAGTGGCATAAAGTCACCCAACATCAATGTGAAAGACTGGTGGAGAGCATGCCAAGACGCATGAAAGCTGTGCTTGAAAATCAGGGTTATTCCACCAAATATTGATTTCTGAACTCTTCCTAAGTTAAAACATTAGTATTGTGTTGTTTAAAATATGAACTTATTTTCTTTGCATTATTCGAGGTCTGACAACACTGCATCTTTT
The DNA here is from genome assembly GCF_902713425.1 of Acipenser ruthenus. Lineage (NCBI taxonomy): Eukaryota > Metazoa > Chordata > Actinopteri > Acipenseriformes > Acipenseridae > Acipenser > Acipenser ruthenus. The sequence continues at coordinate 968,289 of NC_081196.1, forward strand.
TTGTTATTATGACCAGTTGTCATTTTCTGCAAATAAATGCTCTAAATGACAATATTTTTATTTGGAATTTGGGAGAAATGTTGTCAGTAGTTTATAGAATAAAACAAAAATGTTCATTTTACCCAAACACATACCTATAAATAGTAAAACCAGAGAAACTGATAATTTTGCAATGGTCTCTTAATTTTTTCCAGAGCTGTATATATAATCATATCACATGCTTAAACAGTAATAGCTGATCTAATTTGTGATCCAATAGCTGATGTAGAAATGTGGTGGTTTTTCACTCCAGTAACCCTGTGTATGAGCGTTTATTTTTGCAAGCACTCAAATGTTGTTGTTTTTTACACGTCTGTGTTTATTGCTGCACCCTGAATCTAGCTGTTGTTCAGTTCCAGTAAGTACTGACTGGTCACCTTCACTCATTGTGTCATTACATATCTTTTTTTTATTTTATTCTCTTTATACATGTATTATTGTTGTTTAAAATGTTTGGATTAGATTTTATCTGTAGTTCTTCCTAAATATTGGGTTGCTTTATTTATTGAGTTGCTTGGTCTCTCTGCTAGTTTAATTGATTGCATTAAAAACAGGTGTGTAGGAGAGAGCTGTTGTGCCAGTGAAGCAGGAGGGTTTGAATCCCTGTGTTTTAAACTGCATGTATCTTTACAGGGACTCTGTGCCATGCCCCTGTTTTTTGGAGGTATTTGGTGCAGTCTGTCTTTACAGGGACTCTGTGCCATGCCCCTGTTTTTTGGAGGTATTTGGTGCAGTCTGTCTTTACAGGGACTCTGTGCCATGCCCTTGTTTTTTGGAGGTATTTGGTGCAGTCTGTCTTTACAGGGACTCTGTACCATGCCCCTGTTTTTTGGAGGTATTTGGTGCAGTCTGTCTTTACAGGGACTCTGTGCCATGCCCCTGTTTTTTGGAGGTATTTAAACATTTCCAGAGAGTTGTACTGCATGCGTTTTCAATTAAGGGCTTGAATGTTAACCCTGTCTTGAAATGTGACTGTATAAGTGCTGTGAAACAGGGAAAAGGCACTGCTCATAAAATGCCCTTTTATTTGTCTTATTGTAGCTCTACGCAAATATTTCAGCTTCTGTTAACGGTTCAGCCTGGACTGGATTGATCAGTGGTGGACCAAGTCAGGCCTTCCACCCCTGGTCTTTGTTCCAACCCTATTCTAAATGGTTTAATGGAACCAATTAAACCTCCATCCAGACCCTGAAGTAGTTCATTAGTTCACCTGTTAAACCTGGAGTGGAATAGCCCCCCAGGACCGTGATTGGTCACCCCTGGGCTAGAGCTTCATTGAAGCTCCAGTGAAAGTATGTATTTTGCTTGTACTGCTTACTGCAAGATCATTTATTTCCAGCGTTGTTAATATAGCTTTGGAAGCCTTTGAACCAGAGCTACTGATAGCCCATGTATCAGTCCTGTTATCTTTGCAGTGCTGTGTTGGTACTGCATGCATTGCAAGGGAGAATCACACCAGCCTGTCTTAATCTCACTAGACGCTCGTCCTGTTAATGAATCTTGAATTATAAAAGTATGAATAGAAAGTCTGTAATTACTGAACGGTGAGCATATGGGTCTGCTCTTAGGACATGTTAATCTTAAAGTTACTGAACCTGAAAAGAATGTCGTCTCATGGCCTCATTCCTTCAGCACGTTGTATACATTTTATACATGTAACATCAGAGAAGTTTTAACAGTGAAGGTGAGTGTGTGGAATGACCATTAGAAGAGGTTTAATTTAAATGAACCACAGTTTATGAAAAGTGCAAGCTAGGACACAACAGCGCCACGCCACCACACAGAGGACATTTAAAAAAATGTAGCAGCTTTAAAAGTAGGGGAGCCGAACCATATACATGCCCCCGTGGTGGTGAAACACCTGCCAGCGTTTCGGTGTGTTTAACATACCATGGCCAAGGAAAGTGTGTTTGAAGACAAACAGAGGAGGCACTTTGGCTTGTGATGCCATGGTAACTAAACATGTATTTCTATTTAAATCTATTAACGTGTTTGCGATGTCATTTACTACATAGTTAATGACGTAACGATCTGCTGTTCCTTTCTATTTAACCCGTCAGGCATCATGGCATTGAGTCTATTTATCCATTTATCTTCCTTTATTCTTCTGTATTGTACATTATCTAATTCTATTTCTTCTAAAACTACAAATTGTAGATCATTCATGTCGTGTTTATTTTTTTGTGTTGAACTATTGGTACATTTACTTTTTTGATTGATATGTGATTCTGTGTTCTTTTATATAAGGCTGTACCTGTCTCTCCTACACACACACACACACACACACACAGTAAAAGGTCAGCGTACAGCAGCAACTCGCATTCACTGCACCCACTTAAACTAAAGGCAGCCCTCCCTCCCACGACAGCTGCGTTCCATCATTCCGCTCCTAATGATGAGGTAATAATAGTCTGAACAATGTGAGACACTGCAACAATTACCAAACAAACCATTTGGAATTGCTTCTGAGACTATAGGGCATGTTTATGGAGGGGTGGTGGTGAATGCACTTCAAAAGCAACACCAGGTTTGTGCATTTGCTCCTGCTCCTCAGCAGTGCTCCTAGTCAGGGATCACAGATGATTCTTTGATCCCCCAGAACAATGTGCTGGCTCCTTGTCCGAAGCCCCTGACCTCTGGACCCTGTCCCGGAGAGCCAGCAGACGCTGGTGCATGTTTGGAGGCACCTCCTATGGCCAGGTGAAGTGCCCTTCAGTACCAGATGGGTGGTGGTGGGTTTCTATCACCTCGTAACTCCTCGACGTGCCGCCTTGCTGGCATGTTTGGGCTAATAGCCGTTAATGGTAATAAATAGCTCCACAGGGATTCTAATAAATCCTTTAGTGGTAACGTGATCGTTGCATCAGGGGCTAACATCAAATACTTTTCCTCTCAGTTGAAAAGAAAATTCCCCCGGAGTTTCTCGCACATTTCTCACAGTATCATTGTACCAGGGAGGGAAATACAGCAAGACAGTAAGCCAGAGGCACGGACAGAACAGCTTTCCCTAAAGGGCCGTAACATTCACTTTTTGCAGATTTTTGTAGAAAAAGTTCTGTGATTCACAGAAACTATACCAGTAAGTTGTTTTGTGGTGCGTTAAATCTAAAACGTTTTATAAATGTCAGTGTTAGTGAGATAATCTGATGCCTTAAACCATATGTTTTTTAAATTCTTAAATCGAAAAATAAATAGCCTTGCCTGTCCTGTACATGCTCGAGTGTGTCAGCTGATCAAAGCTTAACCCTCTCAGATGGGATTTCTTTGATTCTCCATGCAATCAAGGTTTTTTTGGGGGGGGGTGGGGGGGGGGTGTACTCAGTTGAGACCACAGGCATGGAAATATATATCTTACAGTACGCTTTAGTAAATTTAAATTTGAAATGAGCTCTTCTGTGTGGGAATATTGATAACCCCCACAGTTCAGTTAGTATTTATTTCTTTATGTTTAAGGTTTTCTGTATTCAAAGACATAATTACGTTATGAAAGAATAAATACATATTAACACACTCTGCATGAATTTATTCGTGTAGGTGTCACCCCAAGCTCTGCTCGTTCCCCAGTTTGTTCTCAATCCCTCAGCAATGCACTTGGACTCAGAGGAGCAGGCTGATTCCAGTGCTCAGGGCGGGCCTCTTCAGTGCAAACACTGCCGTGCAGTGATGAATGGGGAGGCATGCTCTCCATGTGCAGTCTTGTACACCAGGGACTGGCGCTAACATCCTCAGACTGGATTCCCTTGTAACCTGAGCTGTATTTAAAGCACTTACCCCAGATGTGAAATAGCTGTTAGAAACTAATAGTTAAAAGATCACCAGTCATCTAATTAATTACATTTATGAGGCTGCGTGCTTTGAGTTTGTCAAACTAATGATCCACAAATTGCAGCAGAGCCTAAGAGATCCAGTTGATTAACTTATCTTTAAAATAATAATAATAATTATAATAAAAGTGTTTTATTTTTTTTCATTTTGGGCGTGAGATCATGATAAAAAGCAGTGATGAAATAATAAGTCATTATTATGTATTGTCATTCTAGGGGGAAAAAAAACAAAGCTACAAATAAACATTTGCCACACAAATGGCGAGTGCTAGTCCCTCCAGGAACCTACTACTCTACGCAAACCCTCTCTATACTGTTTGAGATCAACATCTCATTCTTCAAACAGCCTTTCCAAACGGCCTTGGCTGGGCAATGCCTTCATGAGCACCGTCTTGCAGTGGAAGGGTTTTGTGAAGCTAATCCCTCAGAGTGGACGTTCTCCTCCTTGATGTAAACACAGCACCAGCTTTCGCTCAGCGCCCATTTGTGTAGCAATGGCAGTGCAGTAGCCTCGAGCTGTAGCACAGATGCTTTTTGAGCTCCGTGCAACCTCCCCGGGCACCCCCCCCCCAGCCAATCCAGACCTCCCGATCAGCTCTGGACAGCCTCCCTGGGCACGCCCCCCAGCCAATCCAGACCTCCCAATCAGCTCTGGACAGCCTCCCTGGGCACACACCCCCAGCCAATCCAAACCTCCCAATCAGCTCTGGACAGCCTCCCTGGGCACCCCCCCCAGCCAATCCGAACCTCCCAATCAGCTCTGCACAGCCTCCCCGGGCACGCCCCCCAGCCAATCCGGACCTACCAATCAGCTCTGGACAGCCTCCCCGGGCACGCCCCCCAGCCAATCCGGACCTCCCAATCAGCTCTGCACAGCCTCCCCGGGCACGCCCCCCAGCCAATCCGGACCTCCCAATCAGCTCAGCACCGGGCGAACCTACCTGCTCAATTACTTCCCCAGCAACGCTTCTCCTCTTGTGCGTCCCAGCTGCTTCCATAAAGGCACTCATGCATCCAAGCACCAACGAGAAGGTCTCCCTGTCACAAAACCTATATACAGTACTGCTTAATTAAAGCTTAACAGACTGTGTTCACTAAGCAGTAAGCAAAAGCATTTCAATGAATACAGCTCAAGAAGCACAGCATGTGGTAACAGTGCTGGGAACCAATACAGACTGCCTAAGACTGAGGGAAGGCGATGAGTGCTCAGTGCTGGTACTGATTAGGCAATCCGATGACACATAGTGCAAGCCAGCATTGTCATGTGTCTCCCTGGCCAAGCCATATGGGTGAGGAGCCAGTCCAAGTCTATGGTTGTCTAAGGCTATTACCACCACTACCACTATTATTATTATTATTATTATTATTATTATTATTATTATTATTATTATTATTATTATTATTATTATTATCTGTTTTGCATGCTTAAGTCTCCAGTACATCTCATATTCTGTACTGTTATGCGTAATGGCTGTATCGGTGTTCCCCACACCATAACTAAGACTTATTAGTGCTTAACATTAACGTGCTACCTTTTGGCTTTCCCAATGGCTTTCGCACTGCCTGAGTTACACCACAGTGTCTAACTGATCTGGTAAAGCTGAGCCATTTAGAGACTACTATACACTAGGAAAACAGCTGGGAGTCCGCTAGGTTTCAAAGCACTCGGCCTATTGCTCTTTCTAAAGGGAGACGAGAGGGTTACAAGCGCATGCAAATCTCTTCAGACTTGACTTATGATCGATTTGTTGGCAAACTCTGGCTTGCCATCAATGCTAATGCTGTGTGAAGTGCTGGAAACGATAAGGATAGCGGTGCCCTAATTAAATGGAGTCCTGGGGTATGTCATGCTCTTCTGTATATAGTGAATTCTATAGTTAAGCCCTGACTCATCCTGAGCATGAACTAATGTGATCCTTTGATTCGGTTAAGCCCTCTCAAAGTGTTTTTAAAGCACAGTGCGCCGCGGTGAGTTGTGCAATCCTAGCTGACCCCCGCTGGCACCATTGCATTTATTAATCACGTTTTGTTTTGTGCACATATTTTTTTAACGGTGCATGTGTTAATCATTATCACTTTCTTTTTTTTTATAAACAAGCTCTGATTGCTAAAGTAAACATTTCAGTTCCAGTGAATAATAAGAGTGGACGGGTGGGGATCAGTCCTCGATATTGGATTGCTCAGGCGGTTACCAACTGCTGCAAAATAATCCTGCTTTTCAAAGTGGTGCGTTGAGGGCGGCTCGTCTGTTCTGCAGAGCTCTGCTGTACATGTGTCCTGACTAAGTGCTGACCTCCTGAGCTAACAGCACCAGAATGATTACATATATATATATATATATGTATTTTAGCTCAAAGAGCCAGCTGCTCAACATTTCAATATGTTGTACATATCTTTCTCAAGGGAGCATGTGTTTGAATCAAAACATTGGAGGTATTTATAGGTTTTTGACAGCATGACAACTACTTGATATTGTTTATATTCAAATCCATGATCTATTCTTACATGATGTAATGGTGTTCTATATATTGTGACATCATTTTTACTTCTATCTTTAAATCTGCATTCATTCTAATTAACATTATTTTATATAAACTTATAGTTTAGGCTCTCTCATCCAGTGGTTAAAGAAAAGGGCTTGTAACCAGGAGCTCCCCGGTTCAAATCCCACCTCAGCCACTGACTCATTGTGTGACCCTGAGCAAGTCACTTAAACTCCTTGTGCTCCATCTTTCGGGTGAGATGTATTTGTAAGTGACTCTGCAGCTGATGCATAGTTCACAATAATAATTTATATAATCGTGCAATGCTGGCTCTGAGGATCAGTGTATATATTACATCATTAGCTATGTAGTAAATAACGTCACAAGCACATTCATGCATTGAAATAGAAATAAACAAGTGTAGTTGCCGTGCCATCAAAAGCCTATACAGAAAGTACCTCCACTGTTTGTTTTCAGACACACTTTCCCTTGACAAAGGTATGTTAAACACACCGAAGCGTTGGCAAGTTGGCTCTTTTGACCAAAACCGAAGAGAGAGAGAAGTTCTCGGGAAGCTCTCCTAAGCACATGGCTTGGGCAGAAACAGCTTGTTGACTTGCCATGACTAACACAGAGTAAATCATAAAGGCTTTGTTAAATCAAACAGCTCACCTCGAATGTCAAACCGTTTCAGTCTCTTCAGTAATAATACTGTCAAGGGAGTGGAACAGAGCCAATCAATAACCGTGCACCATTTTCAGTCCAGTTGCTGCTGCGCTCAAATGAAATCTACTCACAATTAATGCCAACATAAATCAGAATAAGTACAGCTAATTCACTGTCTGGAAACCTTTGTTGATTCAGACATTTTCTCATTTTCATTAAGACACACATTTGAATGTGTAGCCGACTATGTCACATGAGATTGTACCTTGTGAGTGAACTTCTGGGCCTTCCGTCTTTCTAGTCCCTGAAGGGATGCCATGCGTTGTATACAGGCACTGAAAACAGGTGAAGAGATTGATAATGCAATATCTGAGTCTGACACTGCAGGGAAGTTATTGTAAAGTGGGAGGGCAATGGTAAAAGAAACCGGCAGTGAATAGGAATCAAGTGGCAGTCCCTGTCTGTTTGTCACACGGATGGAGTTATTCTGCATCTGGTCATGGGGTTGTAAGGATTTCATGATTCATGGTGTTTGACGGATCCTAATCATTTTGTTACGTGATATATCGTATCGTGATAAGAGATGCATGTGTATTGCCAAAAAATAAATCTCATTGACGCTTTGCCTTTTAACCAAATATTCCATCGTTAGTGATCACTTGATTTTATTACTCCTCATACAAACCAGCCATTGGGACTATTACTAAATAATCTACCGCATGGGTTTCCGGACTGAACTGTCATTACAGCACAGTGTGGAAATGGGGCCAGTGGGTTCTTGTGGAAGGCATTACAAATCACTGAAATGTCAAGGTGTCTGTACTGATTTCTGGTTTGGATTATCTAAGGTAAATATTTACTCCTGGTAGGCATTCTGAAAAGAAAAAAAAACAACATGACTCATAAGGAGCTTTCTTGTATCACAACAAAATATATCTGCATGTATTTGACCTACTAATAACGGATACCTTAAGTTGTAACGTCGGCACGGCCCATTTCTATGCCAAATGTAATTGGTTGATTTACTGTTGTGGTTATTGTGTGATATTTTTAATGATGTTATTCTTTTATGGCCTCAGTTATCTCTTTAAAATGGATTCCATGGGTAATAAAGCAACTAAGTTGATTCTGAAGATCATCCATCAGTATCTTGTCAGCGTTTTCCTGACTGTCAGTATCACAGGGACGAGTTGTAAATGCTTTTTTATTTTACTGTTTATCAAAGCAAATCAGTAACTTTGGATAAGGAAAGCTCCAAAACAATGCACAATTCCAGCTGGTCCTAAGGCCACCCATGTTAATGTTTTGGACTCTATGTTACCAAAGGGTGGGACATGTGATTGGATACAAACCTGACTTAAAAAACAGAATGTACAAAGCTGGGGTTCAGTGTTAAAGGAAAGGTGGAGTGGGCTTACTGAAGGCAGCACCACAAGTTACATATCTGAGACCTCAACAGATATAAATGGACTGTTATGAAAACTTGTTCAGTTTATGGAAAATGATGTCAATGCTGACAATAATATTTTAACTTCCCCATTAGAAAACACAAGACACAATTGTGGTTAAGCCTGCCCCCAGCTGTTAATGTGAGTGAAGACCAGCTCTGATACGTTTTCAGGAGTTCAGAGGGCCCTCAGCATTTGTAAATATGGCATTGTTGTGCATTTCCTTCTGGTGTTATTTTAGATTTGTTACTGTGAGTGTTTTGGAGGTCATTTAAAAAAGTTAGAGTACATGACAGTCTTCTTTAAAACTTGACTTTTTATAAGAAGTTAGAGGAGTTTTTTTTTCTACCCTTTAAGGTACAAAGGTCATATTTGTCCCACAAATAAAATTATGCTAGCTCTGATGAAGCTCTGAGAACAATCAGCTGCTTTTATTAGGTTCTTATGTTCTAACCTTGGCATGCGACATACTGTAATAACAGACATGTGAATGGATAATCACAGCAGAGTGAGCCATGAAAGCTTGACGCACGCAGAACACATTTGCAGGTTAGACTGGCTTCTAAATAACATGCAACAAGCCTCTGCTACAATCAGTAACCAAGAAGAAGTAGTACATCTCAGTGTTTTATTTTTAATACATAAATCATACAGATTCTTGTAATAACATACTGGATACTATAGGCATGATATGAAGCACAGATGATCTGTACCAAACATAACTGGCTATTCATGAAACTAATATAAAGCTTTCCCTTTCAGCATGACACCTGTTGCTGCAACCTGTCTCAGTAAAAGAATGCCGTGTCGTGGGGGCTAAGTATTCTCTTTCCCATCTATCTTACACAAGTCATTCTTTTACTGGCAAAATATGCAAGTGATGGCTTTATAGATTGTAACACATTTCTAAAAGATTAAACTGTTCATGCAGGAATGCATTCTCTGTTGAAAACTCCTCTTCTCGGATCAGGGGCAGAGACAGATGATGATTGATGCTGCACTTAATAACAATTACATTTTAAAAAAATTATTGTTTCCATGATTCATGAGGTGCTAAGCTTCTATTTGTCCTGGTTGGGGCAATGAAAAACTGTTTTTTGTTTTAAGAGTCCACCCTGACTCCTTTTCAGATGCATGACTCTTCCATTATTTGACCTCGATCTTCTAAGATCTTCTGAGAAGCTATGGGCTTTCACCATAGAATCACACAATCAAACAGACTATGGGGTATATTTCAATGATCTATTGATAAGTTGTGATGGATCTAGACTGGCAACTTAAAAAGGACCTGTCAACCCAATGGCATTGTCCTGGTGTGAGGCATGTTCTCCTGGTATACTTGATGGCATTGCCCTGGTGTGAGGCATGTTCTCCTGGTATACTTGATGGCATTGCCCTGGTGTGGAGCATGTTCTCCTGGTAAACCCTGGGCCCCTTGATTACTCTGGAAGGCAGAACGAATGCTGTAGTTCAGTAAAGCATCGCTGCAGATTGGCCTCTCTATTTGAACTGTAACTGTTAGTGCCTATTGTGCCTATTATTTTGCACTTCCAAACAGGGGTCCCTGGTGTAAGGTTGTTATTCTTATTGTTATTCTTATTTTAATTTGTTAGGCACTACTTAACTACAAAGCTTACTCCTAACTGCACAGCCTGACAAAGAGGGTCTGGTCGAAACGTTGCTTTGTTTTTGACTTTGTTCTTTTTCAATAATAAACAATGAAAAAGTGATCTATGATCTATTGTTAAGGTGTTCCACCTCTGCCTTCATCAATCGTGATTTATAAAAGTTTACCATGGTATTTGTGCACGGTATTGTAGCAGTTTAGACTCTGTCATCCAGTGGTTAAAGAAAAGGGCTTGTAACTAGGAGGACCCCGGTTCAAATCCCGGCTCACTCACTGTGTGACCCTGAGCAAATCACTTAACCTCCTTGTGCTCCGTCTTTCGGGTGAGATGCTGTTGTAAGTGACTCAGCAGCTGATGCATAGTTCACACACGTGTCTCTCTGTCACGTTGGATAAAGGCGTCTGCTAAATAAACATATATATTTTGGGCAGCAGTGTGGAGTAGCGGTTAGGGCTCTGAACTCTTGACTGGAGGGTCATGTGTTCAATCCCAGGTGGGGGACACTGAAGCTATACCCTTGAGCAAGGTACTTAACCTAGATTGCTCCAGTAAAAAACTAACTGTATAAACGGGTAATTGTATGTAAAAATAATGTGATATCTTGTAACAACTGTAAGTCGCCCTGGATAAGGGCATCTGCTAAGAAATAACTTATATATATATATATATATATATATATATATATATATATATATATATATACTTTTCCTATGCAGTTACCATAGTTTGCCATGTTTTTTACTATGCTTTACCTTACCTCGCTGGTCTTTTGCATGCTTAGCAATGCTTTACTGTGCTTTCACTATGCTTTATTAAACTATGCTATGCTTTTTACTATGGTGACCTTTTCTAGTGTGATTTCATGCAGTTTCTCTTTGCAGATTTAGAGCAAAGAAGCGAGAATCCCGCATGACACCTTGTGCAATGATATACCTCTTTTACAACTTGAATTATTTTGAAAGCGAGACATGGAGGGTGAAAAGAAATCAAGTGCAATAGCAGGGATGGGTTTGCTAATCTCTTAACATTAACCCCTTTTTAACTGAGCGTGCTCCAGCTCCCATCCCAGTTCAACACTCCGACTTCTAATCCCTGCTCACTGCACATCCTCCCAGTACGCCACAGACCGAGAGTGGAAGAAATGTTAGCTCATTTACTTAAAAAAAATGATCTTTATCCCAACAGGAAACGTATTCATGTATAAAATGGGGGGAAGCTCTTGACAGCTGGTCCTCACGAGAGCTGATGTGAGGATGATTAGGAGAGGAAAGGATCATTGTCATGATAGCTGATTCAAAACATTTGCAGACAGCAGTTAAAGGTCAGCACAGAACGGTTCCATACATTCTCCGAACAGTGCGGCAGACGGCTTCAGTCTCGAGGCACGGTGGATCGTTCAGTCTGGCTGGGTAGGGATTGAGCGCTCCTGCCTGGGACACAAGGATTCTGCACTAATACCTTCCCCCGTTCTGGACTGGAGAGGGAGATAGAGCGATGGCAGCATTCATTAAGATGAAGAGCTGCCTTTTTCATCCACATGATCCTAGGAAATAAAGATACATTCGCTCCTGTCATCTTTTACGTGTCAAGATACCCTGTAATGATTACTAAATGACTTTCATTCATTTCTTTTATTTATTTAGAAGTGGGGGGGGGGGATCCTGTTGTAATCGCAGACTATAATCAGAGAGGCTCTGTCTGTTATTCTAACTGGTTTTACTACTAGTATAGCCCGGGGTGTTAAGCATCATGAAAACTCATTGCGGAAAGCTATAATGGAAAGGTCATTGCCATCAATCTGTTGGCTTTTACGTTGCTCCATGTTGCTTCATATTCTACTGGTTCCTTTCTACTGGAATGACAAGGTATATATAAGGAAACACCATTACAAAGTGACACATTCCGATTAGAATTAGAAACCTCACTGACTCTAAAACGAAAACAATCATTCAGAATTCTAATATAAAACCAAGACAAGTAGACTAACGTTTCAGCTAATGCATTCTCTATTTTTTATCTTAGAATGTGGCATTGTGGAATTGTGGAATGTGGAATAAATTCAAAGTTAAGAGTAATATATACTGTATATGTATATATGGTCAGGGAGTCCTTTAGCAGGTCCCATTCACCACTGTGTCAGGGAGTCCTTTAGCAGGTCCCATTCACCACTGTGTCAGGGAGTCCTTTAGCAGGTTCCATTCACCACTGTGTCAGGGAGTCCTTTAGCAGGTCCCATTCCCCACTGTGTCAGGGAGTCCTTTAGCAGGTCCCATTCCCCACTGTGTCAGGGAGTCCTTTAGCAGGTCCCATTCACCACTGTGTCAGGGAGTCCTTTAGCAGGTCCCATTCACCACTGTGTCAGGGAGTCCTTTAGCAGGTCCCATTCCCCACTGTGTCAGGGAGTCCTTTAGCAGGTTCCATTCCCCACTGTGTCAGGGAGTCCTTTAGCAGGTCCCATTCACCACTGTGTCAGGGAGTCCTTTAGCAGGTCCCATTCACCACTGTGTCAGGGAGTCCTTTAGCAGATCCCATTCACCACTGTGTCAGGGAGTCCTTTAGCAGGTCCCATTCACCACTGTGTCAGGGAGTCCTTTAGCAGGTCCCATTCCCCACTGTGTCAGGGAGTCCTTTAGCAGGTCCCATTCACCACTGTGTCAGGGAGTCCTTTAGCAGGTCCCATTCACCACTGTGTCAGTGAGTCCTTTAGCAGGTCCCATTCCCCACTGTGTTAGGGGGAGGGACAGTGCCACATTCTCTTTCTTCTTCTGTTGTTGAAATGTGTATGACTTTATTGCAGCTGGAATCCAGGTTTTATGGCATATTCCTGCTGTTTAGACCTCCTTTTGTACTCTGTATACATATAATAGAAGGCATTACCTCATCTGATCTTAGTGGTATGGAAGCAATTAGGAGGGGGAGAAAAAACTGGCTACCAGTCAAAATTACTTTGGATTCAAAACTAATTTTAAATAAATGTATATTTTTTTCCCTGATCATGAAACGCTAGTATTCTACCTCTGGACTTACATATATATATATAATACTAACTGAACTCAAAATCCTTCACGCAATGGATTTTATTACAATGAAGTTTAATGTGGTTCTGGTATTTATTTATTTGAACTCATTTGTTTCATTTTTTGGACTTGTGATATTCATTGCTCTTCTGTTCATTTTAAACCTACATTAACAACAATGTCAATAACTATAGCTCATCATTATTCACTTGAATTGAGATTGCCAAGCATGGAATACGACAGGCAGCGTGTTTGTTCTGTATTACATGGTGTAAAAATACTTGATCCAGTAAATATTCTCAGTCTGATTTCCACTTGCAGTCAGTGGCATCCAGTGTTTGTGTGAAATATAAATACTTTGCATCACACGATGAAAGAGAAGCATCATCTGGAAGTGCATCACACAGGCCTAGTGCAAAATGTGTTTCAGACTATTAAATTGAAGCACCATGGACATGCAACATTGAAAACTGATATAAAGACAATCTTGTCGAACCTTATTTTACTAGCAGTGAAGAACAGCAGACACCAAATTCAACACACATCAGAGCAACACAACAATCAAATGAAATAAGACCAATAAACAACATGGAAATATGATGCAGTGTGACTTGTCCTTGTGGAAACAGGAAGCGACTTGCAAGAAAAAATACCCGTCTCTACTCTCTGCATCATCTGAAAGAACAGGAAAAAAAAAGCCGAACTAAATGACGTTTTCATGATCAAAATGTGAGCTTTTCTTTTCTTTTTTTTGGAAGGCATTATTAATTTAAAGGGATGGACCGTGAAAGTGTGCTCCACTCTCAGCTTTCAGATGTACCTCTGGGACTTTGAATTTTTCTTTAGTATTAAAATAATAAGCCTCCAGTCTTTGACTATCAGACAGGCCTCATTAGGAAAAAATAACTAACGACTGGCTCTTCATGACATTCTACTCCACTGAATACTGCAGCCATGCGTTTGAGCAACATTCAAACTCCCTGCTGGAGAAACGGGGGCCAAAGGATTTGAGGGAAGTGTCTGGTGGGTGTGCAGGAATCCGAATTGTACAAACTGATACACTGCTTCTCTCATCCGGACCTGTCCAGGGATTAGCTGCATGCCTTTTCTACTAGCAATCCCCATTCCCCACAAAACTGTTTAGGGAGTCACATTTGTTTTTGTATTCATGTTTAAATTGTCCATGGTGGTGCTCTATTGGATTTGATTTGGGAGTAGGGCAGTTCCTGTGCACATATTATTGTAATGATGCAGTGGAAATGGGAAGCCTGGTTCCTGCTATTGTAATGATGCACTGGAAATGGGAAGCCTGGTTCCTGCTATTGTAATGATGCACTGGAAATGGGAAGCCTGGTTCCTGCTATTGTAATGATACACTGGAAATGGGAAGCCTGGTTCCTGCTATTGTAATGATGCACTGGAAATGGGAAGCCTGGTTCCTGCTATTGTAATGATACACTGGAAATGGGAAGCCTGGTTCCTGCTATTGTAATGATACACTGGAAATGGGAAGCCTGGTTCCTGCTATTGTAATGATACACTGGAAATGGGAAGCCTGGTTCCTGCTATTGTAATGATGCACTGGAAATGGGAAGCCTGGTTCCTGTTATTGTAATGATGCACTGGAAATGGGAAGCCTGGTTTTATGTTTCAATCTGAGCGTGAATATTTCACAGGATTATATTGTCTCCATAGTTTACTACATGACATTGTTGTCAGCCTTTAACCAATAGGGACCATGCATGTACTGTGTATCATACACTGCGTCTAACAGAGACACTTCCATTGTTAATTTATTTTTTCTTGTATGTTACCGTTCTGCCTCTGGCATGTTCAGGGATTACGATGTAAATTGTATTTTTTATTTAACCTTTATTCCCACTACCAAGCCAGCTTCCTGTTTTACAGCCAGGATCTCGAGTGCAGATGCCAGGGCGCAGACACAGTCAGAACGTGAGCCTGCGCTGTATGACTCCCCCTGCACCCACACAGCTGGGCTTCTACCAGGCGAGCCACGCGGGGGCCCCCTAAGAGCATGCAGACTTTCTTACAAGTGTACTCATTTAAATTTCTGTCGTACTCCACCTTCTCTAACTGTCTTTAACACGGAATTACATGAAACCCTCTATTATCCATTACAACTCACATATCACAAATCAACCAATCACAGTGAAGTATTTAGTACACCTACCCTGTGTACAGATCTCATCCCGTTTATAGGACCCCACACCTGACACTCAGCTTCGCTTTCCCCAAACTGCAGGAGATGACATCTCTTATACCATGAGAGACACCCTGCACAGGACGTATCATCTTAGAAACTACCTGGAACCAGAGGGGGCTTGGACTGTGCCTCGAATGTTAAAGCCTGTGTCCATGAAGAGCATTTTGAGACAGTCCCTGTGGTTTTGTTATGAGCAGGTTTTGCTGTATTAGTTAAAGGTTAAGATGGGGTACCTCAGTGGGGTTTGCTCAGTAAAACAATGAAACGGAACGAAAGCCTTCAGTTTTTTGCCCCATTGACCTGGAGATATGTATTATCAGCATAACGCCCCTGTTATCACTGGCATCTAAATCCAGATTGCGCTCAGAGCTTGTGCTACACGTAACGCAACAAAAATGCTGTTTACATTGGCCCTGTAATGGGGGTTTGATATGAACCTGCTCTTCAGTGCCACTTTAATGTTTACTGCCTTGTAAAAGCAAAACAAAGCAGTAAAACAAAGACTGGTGTGCTAAGCAATAACCGAGATAACTGTCAATTCTTATTGATAATAATAATAAAAAGATCAAAGTTGTGGGATTTTGAGTAAATGTACTCTCTTTTATTATTATTATTATTATTATTATTATTATTATTATTATTATTATTATTATTATTATTTGTAAATATGTAGTTGCAGTAAAAATGCAAAAATGTTGAGGAGCTTTACTGAAGGAGGTTTACTCAACGTAAGAGACCAGGTTTTGCAAAATGTGTGTTAAATACTTCATTCTAACCTCCATGGCTTTCCCCATGATGTCCTGTTGCTCACAAACCTCTAACCTGCACTTTATTCAAAGACGGGCTAATGAAGTGTTTGTAAATGTTGTTCATGAATGTCAACCCTTCCATAATTCATCGAAGGATGCTTTGGAAAAAGCAGTCTTTAAATAAAGTATATCAAAGCTGTAGTTTGTGAGATGAATGGGGAAACACTGCACAAAGGGTGAGTGGTCAGGGTTCAATTGAACTGTAGCTGTCTGGATGAAGGACCCCATACACCCCAGTTACACCCGAGGGAACTCTACACTCCTTTCAATTAAAATGGATTTAAGAAAAACAGCTAGATAAGTCCAAATGGAACATTTAAAACATTTACAAAACACTTTAAGCAGATACAGTGCTGCCTCGTTCTTTTGATAATTCACTAGTTCTTGTAACTCACAGATACAGCATGTTGAAATCACAGTGTATTGTATAAGACAGACCCCTTCACTAATTCACTGTTTGCAGTATTTCATAATAGTTTGATATGCAGGTCAGATAGCGACTCAGAAATCAAGAGGAAGTATGTACTGCACCACAAATATTTCATGATTAGTGATCTGAGCATGGAATTGTAAACCTGAACCTACAGCGAAGCATTCATGTGATGCATGGCGGGGACTGTGCAGTCCAGACCTGGGGCTGGTGTCTGTCCTCCAAGTTAAACAGTAAACTTGAACTCAGACTTGAACTGGAACAAAGAGGAGCCGCTTTCAACACTGCTGACATTGTGAAAGGCCAGTTGCCTAGCTGCAGCACGAGCAAAGAAAGCTATTAGACTTTATAGCCTTTAGCAAGAGATGGGAAAGTGAAGTAACGAGATACCCAATCAGCCACCACAACAATGCCATGGGGCCCGATACAAGCAGCAGGGCTGCAAATCAGCAGCTCATTTCCTAATCCAATATCGAGAAGATATCGATTGAAGCTGATGCAGTGAGAACACGTTATCATTCAAAAGCATGACACAAACAAACACAAATTAAAAAGACTACTCTAAGAGACTGCGAATGAAACACAGCAGTCAGAGAGCAACGCGCCCCTGCTGGAAGGCGTGCGGCATTAAGTTGTGCTGATTTTTATTTTCTTTTTTTAAGAGGTAACAGAGAGTTGTGGTTAGTTTTCTCCTGTGTTGTTTGTGTAAGGCGTTTTCCCCTAATGTAAATTGATGCTTCCCAGGGGATCCACAGAGAAACATATCTGATGGGCTGAGTGCATGACTAGACTGCACAGCAAAGAGTCATTCAGATATTAAAATGGCTGGTCCCAAGAAAGTCCAAATCACTAAACTGGGGAGACTATTGAGAGAGAGAGAGAGAGAGAGAGAGAGAGAGAGAGGAGAGAGAGAGAGAGAGAGAGAGAGAGAGAGAGAGAGAGAGAGAGAGTACTTGATAAAGAAAACCCTCCAGTGAAAATCAGGTAAATCCAAGAGAAACACACGTTTCCAACACCGAAACTATGAGTTCCATGAGGGAGTCCCTGTAAACATCTATAATCTCCCATCCACACATGAAGATGCTTTGTAATACACTCTGATTGGTACACAGAAATGTTAGCAAACACCCTCGGAACAAGCTAGTGAACATAAAAATGGCAAAATTGTTGTATATTAAAAATGTTTAAAGCGCGTCATTTTAACACACTCCCTAAACTTTTTTTCAGCCTCTTTGAAAAAAACTAACAAGTTGCCACGGAACCTGACCGCAATAAAAAAACAACACAACTGGCACTCAAGTTATCAAAGTTATTACCATTTTAAATAGAATTCTGTATGCAGTTCACTCTGTCATAAACTAAGTAGAGTAAGCCCCCCACAAGTAACACAGAACTTCTAGCTTGCTTCAGATTGCTTACCAGTGATTATAAAAAATATATAAATCTCTACCACACATTACCACCCCATGCATTATTCTCTCTCTCTCTCTCTCTCTCTCTCTCTCTCTCTCTCTCTCTCTCTCTCTCTCTCTCT